>NC_056744.1:911585521-911738021 GCF_019279795.1 Protopterus annectens | reverse complement strand
ATTGCAGGAATCTGGAAATTGGCCATGCAGGACTAGTGTAATCTGTTGAAATGTACTCCGCCAGTAACAGAGTACATTTCTGCAAATTACAAAACGGAGCCATGACAG
Organism: Protopterus annectens; assembly: GCF_019279795.1. Classification (NCBI taxonomy): domain Eukaryota; kingdom Metazoa; phylum Chordata; order Ceratodontiformes; family Protopteridae; genus Protopterus; species Protopterus annectens. Next base: position 911,737,913 of record NC_056744.1, on the reverse strand, counting down.
CTACAAATAAAGGGTGGATATCATGTAAAAAGCATGCCAATGGCCAACTATAAGGCTATTGATATGGAAAACACTTGCAAAAAAAAAAATCTACTTTTATTTATTTTTTTTAGCAGATCTCGGCTGTTTAAGCATAGGGCAGTGGCGCGCAAATGGGATCAGTGGGAAAATAAGAAGAAAAACCTAAAATAAGCATTCTAACCAAAATCACTATTCTGCCATTATACTCAATGGCAGGTAGAAGACAACATAGCCAGTGAATAGTGGTTGCTAAGGGGGGAGGCTCAGTGTGGGACATGTAACTATGCATTAGCAGGCAATCCTATGCAATTGAGGGGAATGATACTGAATCCCAGATTTCCCATGCATGCTAGGCAGCTCCCAACAGTGTAAGAGCAGGAATAGCTTGGTGCAAGCCTAGGAGTTAGCTGTCATCATAAGGGTGTGTGTCAGGCATACTGTAAGTGGACTGGAGCCTTGTGGTTCGGGTTTGCTCCTAGCTTAGCACAGCTAAGCAAGGGGGTGTGTCTGAGACTGCCTAGCCCTCTTTACATTGCCTAAGTGGGTGTGCATGCCGCGCACCGGGTTTTAAAGGAAAAAAAAAGTAAACCAGGAAATAACAGCTCTGTGCACATTTGAGCACTGTGTCTGCACGGTGCACACCCAGGCTTAAACAGGAAGGCAATGGGAAGAGAGGGGAAAATAGCTGGCAGGTGAAATGTATAAGAACCAGCCAATTACACAGGCAGCAGACCAGCCCAGCCCAGAACACTACCATAAAATATGCAAACACCTTTCCCTCTGGTTTTTCCCATATTCTACACCACTGGTGTATACAAGCAGGGAACTTTTAACAAACTAAACAACAAAATTATAGGGGCTGCAATAGCTATCATACAACATGTGGAAGAGGCTGAGGGTGGTGAGGATGTGAATGCTGTCGACCAACCCACAGTGAGGAGACAGAGAAGAGTGTACAGACCCAGGGTAACCTACCAGGGGCTACATGAGCTGGAGATAGTGGAGTGCTATAGGGTGGACAGGGAACTCCTACAGAAAATTGTTAAGCTATGGCAGCCACACCTGACACACCAAACTAACAGAGGGGAACCCATCCCAGTGGATACCAAGGTATGTGTAGGCCTAAGAATACTAGCTACAGGTACCTTCCAAAGGCCAACTGGGGATATGATGGGGATCTCACAGGCATCAGCATCCAGGGTACTCCACCAGTTCCGGGATGCCATGTCAGCACATGCCGGTGAGAGCATATATTTCCCCAACACTCATGAGGCGTTGGCCAGCAATATGCAACTGTTCCACCAAATAGCAGAATACACTGAGGTAGTGGGTGCTATAGACTGCACACACATACACATCAAAGCACCACCTGGTGAGTGGGTTAGGGTCTACATCAACCACAAGGGCTTCCCCTCCATCAAATGCCAGGTTGTGTGCGATGCCCAGGACATAATAATGAATGTGTGTGCTGGCTGCCCTGGAAGCTATCACAATTCCCACATCTGGCATGTGATGCAGCTGTACCAGAGATTTGCCAATGGGGACATCCCTTACGGTCACCTAGTGGGGGATGCTGGTTATGCACTGGAGCAGTGGCTGATGAAACCCATCAGAAATGCACACACACCCAAACAAGAACTCCATAATGAGGCACACGCACAGACCAGAATTATAATAGAGCATGTGTCTGGGATGCTCAAGTCATGGTTCCGGTGCCTGGATGCATCCGGTGGAGCCTTGCAGTACTCACCAGCTACATGTACCCAAATTGTCATCGTTTGTGTCATGCCACACAATATGATCCTGCAGAAACAGCAGCAGCAGCAGGAATAGCACGGGGCAGGGCCACACAGCCCCCCACCAATGTCAAGGCCTGCACGGGCACAGAGTAATTCAGAGGAGGAACAACCTGAGCCTGCCCCAGTAGGCAGAAGGAAGAGTGACCAGTATGCCCTGGCCTTGGCAAAGAGGCAATGCATAGCAAATAGACTGACACGGGAGGGACCGAGGCAATGACACCTCTTTCTGCCTCGCACATACAGTAAAAGGGATGCCAACCATGACACTACCTGTGGTCAACCATGTGTAGGGAGTGTACTATGTGCATCTGACAGAGGCAGCCCTGCAGCACCATCCTCAATACTGGGACACCCTCAGGGTAAGTCACTCAACCTACCAATTGCTGAATGGAGTAGAATATGTTGTTACTTGTATCTATGGTATGGATGTGAGCATGCAAGGGAATCGGGTGGCTGAATGGTATGCCAGCAGATAGTAGACACCTATAGTGGCACCATGTGATCTGTAACAAATACTGGTGTCACCATAGCAGCCAGTACTACACAGGGTAACAAAACCCACTGCAGGAAATGTGCTGGGCCACATGTGTGTCCATATGACTTACACATGCCAGTCAGGGAGGTTCACATACCCAACAACAGTCTCAGCCAGCAGGACAGGTATAGACAAACACAAGCAAAGGCTGTGCTATGGCTTCTGAATGATGCCTATGGGTAACCTCCCCCCAGGCCTACACAGACAGACTACAGCAGGCCAGGCAGTGGGATGTTAGTTCTGAAGGGTAAAAAGTCAGAAACTAATATGTAGGTCAATCAAAGCTAAGACCTGTAGTACACTGATATGCCTCTAGTCAGCATGATAGGTTAGAATACAGAATTAAATGGAGTACTTGACATACCAGTACAGTCATAGCAAATGTGCACAGGTGTCAGTTGTGCCTCCCCATCCTATGTAGAAATGTAGAAAGAGTTAGGTGTGCCCCCCCAATCCTGTGTAGAAATGTAGTAACAGTCAGGTGTGCCCCCCAATCCTGTGTAGAAATGTAGAAACAGTCAGGTGTGCCCCCCAATACTGTGTAGAAATGTAGAAACAGTCAGGTGTGCACCCCAGTCCTGTGTAGAAATGTAGTAACAGTCAGGTGTGCTCCCCAATCCTGTGTAGAAATGTAGAAACAGTCAGGTCTGCCCCCCAATCCTGTGTAGAAATGTAGTAACAGTCAGGTGTGCCCCCCAATCTTGTGTAAAAATGTAGAAACAGTCAGGTGTGCCTCCCCAATCCTGTGAAGAAATGTAGAAATAGTCAGGTGTGCCCCCCCAATCTGTAGAAATGTAGAAACAGTCAGGTGTGTCCACCCACAATCCTATGTAGAAATGTAGTAACAGTCAGGTGAGTCCCCCCATTCCTGTGCAGACATGTAGAAACAGTCAGGTGTGACCCTTCCCCCAAATCCAGTGTAGAACTGTACTAACAGTGTAGAAATGTAGAAACAGTCAGGTGTGTCCACCCACAATCCTATGTAGAAATGTAGTAACAGTCAGGTGAGTCCCCCCATTCTTATGCAGACATGTAGAAACAGTCAGGTGTGACCCTTCCCCCAAATCCAGTGTAGAACTGTACTAACAGTGTAGAAATGTAGAAACAGACAGGTGTGCCCCCTCCCCCAATCCTGCGTAGAAATGTAGTAACAGTCAGGTGTGCCCCCCTCCCCCAATCCTGTGTAGGAATGTAGAAACAGTCAGGTGTGCTCCCCCAACCCTACTTAGAAATGTAGTAACAGTCAGGTGTGCCCCCTAAACCCATTTAGAAATGTAGTACTGGTCTGGTGTGTACCCCAATCTGATGTACACACGTTGTAACAGTCAGGTGTGCCCCCCACAACCCTATGTAGAAATGTAGTAACATGTATGTGTAGGTATAATACCAGTGGAGCACAGATGCCCAGATGTGGCCAAAGTAGCAGGATAGGTTGCAGCAATTGCACAATATGCAGGTATGTGTGTGTTAGGTAGGTGTGTGTTTCATATTGTGTGAGAGTGGTCAGCATGTATGCATGTTGAGGTAGGACCTGGTGTCCATTACACACTACTGCTGATGACAGGGGCAAGTCCTCACAACTGCAGTGCCAAAGACAATTCCCACCAGTATAACACATGCTAGCAGTAAGCCATTGTAAATGTATGGTGGTAATATGTGTCACCATCTGAAAGACTGACATGGCATGGCTGTTGGGCTAGATATACAAACAGCACACAAGGGAAAGTACCCCAGACATACAGTATACATTGTGTCACTGTGAAATGGAGACACCCTTGGAATTGTACATACAGGTATGTATCCCATTATATGGTCCTGTAGTAAGAGATACTGGTGTTGTCTGCCTGAACACTTGCAGATCACAAAGGAGGTAGGACTGATGTATTGGGAAACAGCTAATGTACCTGCACATGCCAGCATAACTGGAATGCCCCATGAGTATCTGTGTGTCAGATGCAATTAGTGTCCATAGCACACATGCACCAAGCTCACGCAAACACCACCCACAGGTACCTCTCTGGTCATATCCCTGCTGTGAGGAATGGGTACAATATGACCCCCACCTGCATATGGCAATAGTGAAAGAATGCAGCATGCAGTGCAGGTGTCTCATGCTGGTGTGTCCTTAGCCGTAGGTAGCACCCCACCAGCATCCACACCACCTGATCAATACTAATAGAAGGTATTGGCATGAACACCAAGCACACCTACCTTCTCACCCCAGGGGAATATACTGTATGGTGGTCTGTGACTGTAGGACTGAGAGAATGCAGCAGCCTGCCACATCTGTCCTGCATCAACACCTAATGGCCCACAGGCCTCTTCCAAAGGCCTGTGTCTCACACGTACTGCCAATGCATGTTATGTCATGGACAACCAAATAACAAAACACACTCCACATAAGCCATATGCAAGGCCATGTGGACAAGCCACAGTAACATGTCCACCATGTCCCACTGCATGAACTGTGGATCAACACCAATGGGGGCTGGGTGGGAGCATGGGCAACATGGAATGTGCAAGGTCTGACACAAAGCTGTGTGCACACACTATCCCTGGCTGCAAACACATAAATGGGTGGCCACATACTTGCCTGTACACCACAATAGGGGTAATGTCCTGACTCATGGCCCCTGCCTCCAGGTAACCTGTGTGAATCTGTAAAGCTGTGAGGTATTGCGACAGCAGGACATGGCCATACTGTCATGTCGATGGATGTACAAGTATGGAAACCTCTGCCAGCACTGCACAAGATGCTGAACTGGATACACAGACCCAGCAGCAAGTGTCTGCAGCTCCCCCTCCAGAATGGCTTAACTTACCATGAATATGTAGGTGTCTGCCCAAAATACCGGACACAGCTGCAGTCACCCTTGTCCCCCAAGACATCACTGTGAGCAAGAATGTCCACTTGACAGTACATGGGGACAGAAAACATCACAGTGTATAACAGTACACATGTGTGAATATCTATGCTAACAGCAGTACCATGTAGCTGAAGCAGCACAGAGACAATCACCTACAGTGCACACTATTCCCTGCATAGTTTGTCGCCATATTGCCAAATGATCGACGGATACCCTGCAGAAACAGTTTGCTACCTGTAGGTGTATAACACAAAGGTTTGCACTGGAGTACAAACTACCTAGAATCGATCGACATATTCAGTACAGAAGGGCATACTGGGCATGATCGCACACTTAGAGAAATGAAGGCAATGTCAGACAACAACATACTGAAAGGTCATACTGGGCATGCTTACACACAAATAAATAAAGCCCATGTCTGCAAACAACGATGGACCACACATATCTTGCAGTTGGAGATGTTAGTGCATACACTCCTCAGTATGCACCAGTCATGCTTTGCACACACAGTGGATAGGAATACAGACATATATCCAAGGACAACACACTATAATAAGCCAAAAGTAGATGTACATAGATGTGTGGAAGAGAGTGACTGTGACAAGGAGCCATTCATTATGAGGCCTGTCCCACCCAGCACACAGCCAAATGGCTACAACCACATAAGATGTAAATGTCACTCACTGTAGGCATTTGAACCAGTATCCATCAGCATTACAGACTATGTGGTGCAAGTGCTAGTTGTACAACATGACTGTACAAGGAAGTAGTCACCTAGCAGTTGTATACACATACCTGTGGAATATAATCCTGCGTGTGCCTGCATGTGGTGTGTCAACCTCTAGATGAATGGGTTATGGCCCATACACACACACTGCCCTCCCCATAGTCCTACTATGACAGGCCTGTTGAGGTCATCCACTTTGAAATACACCTTTGGGAAAGGTGTCACCCAGTAATCTCTGTGGCGCATCCTGTAACTGTGTACTGCTGTAATATGATAAACTATTTAGGTCAGAGATCTAATCCCAAACATGGCAACTGTGTGTGCGTCTCTGTCTGTGTAGAAAGCAATACTCTTTAGGCTAGTCACACTCACTACAATTCAAATGCCTGTAAAACAAAGAAATCAGACATCCACCAAGACTGAAAACTAAAATCTTCTTTAATATACAGGATAAGCGCTTTCACACATACCCCCGGATTCACGAAACCTCTGTGTAAGGCTTAATATGTCTTACTCGGAGGCTGCAGTTGAATGGTATGACGTCAGCGTGCCATGAATATTCATGAGGGCACGCTGACTCAACCGTAACTCTTACACGGAGTGAGTAGGAAAGCAGAGGGCGTGTCTGACTGCCATAGCAGTCTAAATGTCCACGCCCCTGCAAGGTTTTAAAAAGCATAATGTCAACACACAAGAGCGAGTTCGCTCAAATGTACTTGCACCCAACACCACACTCCCTGACACTGTAAACCCCCATCACACTTATATAAAGTAAATAATTATTATTATTTTTTTTAAATCCACAATATAGCTGCCCGTATTTGCGCGTGTGTGCACGCATTGCTTAGCTGTAGTTAGCAATTCTGGCATGGAAGAGCATAAGAAAGAATGCTTATGCAAATCGCACCAAATTGCAATAGTGTAATGGTAGAGCATATGCACACCGAAGAGGCATTCGCAGTTCGAGTCCCACCACTCCCCTTTGTATTTATGTTGTAAATCAGTATATGAAATAATACCAGACATATGTGATTAAAATATTCGTAAAAGCAGTGAAATGACCAATGTATCAGTGAACAAAATATATATTTTTAAAGGAGTCATATATATAATAATTAAAACTTAATAACACCATACATTTAAAGTAACACTATGCATTTAAATTACACACTTCCAAAAGCAGTCTGTATTTAAACCCTTTGGTATTAAGGTACCATATTTTAAAATAAAAATAGTTTCATAGGTTAATAGATAGATTAGTACTAAGCTAACTGCCCTTGTGAGCCATTTTAAGCCTAGCCAATTATCCCTTGTGAGACTCAAACCCTGCACCCTGTGTTTGTAAGGTAAACACCTTAACCATTCCACCCTCCCACCCCACTTTTTTAAAAGTACCTTTTTTACTCTGTTGTCATCCAAGTCATGCATAGGTATTTGTTCTAAAATCGTAGCTTTTAAATTATCACAGTTTCCCCCATGATATTGATAAAAATGTTGAGCCAAAGGACTTTCAATTTTATTAGTCCTAATATCTCTCAAATGCTCCTGCAGTCTCAATTTGAACATTCTCTTTGTCTGTCCAATATAGAATTTTTCACACCTACATTTAATAGCATATACAACTTTTTCTGTTCTACAATTATATGTCCCATTAGATCTAAAAAATATTTTATTAATATGTGTAAAAAAATTAACTATATGAGGACAACAACTACATCTCCTATACTGAAGTGTTCCTCGAGCCGAAACTTGATGAAACAGTCTAGATTCAGGTCTAGAGAATCTAGTATGAACAATCATATCTTTGATGTTCCTACCCCTTATGTAAGAAAATACTAGTTTTTTACTAGTTAGACCTTCTAATTCACCAAAACTCTTAAGATATTCCCAAAAATGTAGTATTAAGTCTCGGATCTTTTCACTATAAACATTATAGGTAGAGACTACAAAAAAACTTTCTATATTTTTATCTTGTGTAACATATTTTCTATTATTTTGCTTTCAACATAAGCTTTTTCCCTGATATCTAATATTAAACACTCTATTAATGTCTTGTTCAATTAAGCTTTTGTCGTATAATCTATTTTCAAACATCTTTTTTATACGCGATATTTCTGTTACAAACACTTCATCATCACTACATAACCTTGAAATTCTCAAAAACTCCCCAAAAGGAAGAGATTTAATAGTATGTATAGGATGACAGCTAGTACCCATTAAAAACTCATTAGGTACTTCAAATTTTCTGTGGATACTAGTACTAACATATTTTTCAACAGTACCACAAAGATTTACATCCAAAAAAGACACTTGTTGGCCATATTGTAAACCATCAAAAGTTATATCAAATCTATTAACTTGAATGTCATTTATAAAACTATGTACCAACTCTATGCCTCCTTCACACAAAAAAATCAAATCGTCTATGTATCTAAAGTACAATTTTACATGGTTTTTAAAAAAGACATTAGTATAAACACAATCTTGTTCCAATAGGCCCATAAAGATGTTAGCATACATGGGTGCAAATGGAGCACCCATGGCAGTGCCTTGTATTTGCTGAAACACCTGATTATCAAAATAAAAATAATTATTTTACAAACAAAATTTAACTAAATCCAACACATAATGTGTAAAGGGATTATCCCCCATCTGACGTAATAACGCCTCCAAACCAAACACATGTTTAATGTTGGTATAGAGGCTCTTAACGTCTAATGTTAACCAATACATCTTATCTGACCATATAACTTTTTTTATTTTACTCAAAAAATCAAATGAGTCTTGAATATATGAGGGAAGTTTCTTAGCTTCTTTTACTAATATTGTATGCAAAATAACCCCCAAATTATGCAAAAAGTATTTATTAGCTGACACTATTGGTCTACCCGGAGGGTTAACACTGCCTTTATGGATTTTTGGAAGGCAATAAAAATAAGCAGGGCCTGTATCTGCACTTAATAATTTATTAGAAACATCAGTATCAGACCAATAGCCTAACCTTAAAACCTTTAAAATTAAAGCCATATAATTCTTTTTAGAATGCTCAACATCATCTTCAGTTGTTATTCTATATACTTTTGCATCATTCAACAAGTCTAAACACATTTTTAAATACTGTGTATAATGCATAATTATTATTTTATTACCCTTGTCAGCAGGTTTAATTACCAACTCTTTTTGTTTGGAAAGATCCATTAAAGCTAACCACTCATTTTTAGATAAATTATAAATAAAGTGTTGTGAGTTAAATTTTTTAAACAATGTCTCAACTTCAAAGTCCAACATAGCTTGGAATCGTTTGATTCCTACATGTACCACCGGAGGCATAAAAGTGCTTTTTTTTTGTTATAACAGAAGTATCTATTACACGATAAGCATTTATTTCACTATTACAAGATACAAAGGAATCACTAGAGTCAACAGAATCAAATTCTGGTCCATCTTCATCCAAACTAAATGTGGAATCATGACCAGCATTGTTAACAATATCTGCAGTAGAAAGATATTCAAAATAATACCATAAATGTAACTTTCTAATGAATTTAAATAATTCTATTTTACACATGTATAGTTGCGGTATCACCGTGGGGACAAACTTCAAACCATAATTTAAAACAGAAATAACATTTTCATTAACATGACAACCAGATAAAATAATAACAGTATTGGAACTACTGCCATTAATTCCATTTAGTCCTTTTGTTGTTTTTCCATTGGCATTGTGGGGCCCCTTTCTGCTGTTCACGTTCAGAAAAACTTCTCTTTTGCTGTCTATTGTGTTCGCCATAAGGACGAAAATTGTCCTGTAAATAACAATCATTACCTGGTGATGGTAACGATGGAAAATCTTGTCTTTCTTCATAACTATCATAACGCCTACCACGATCTCCAGTAGGCATTTCCATACTATGTGAACTGTCCGTTCTATCTCTTGCTCTACTCACTCCATCCTGAAAACGCACTTTGGAGCATGAGCGCTGATTGGCCGATCTGAAGAAAGCAGCCCCTTGTTCAAAATCTCGAAGGTCCCGCTAAATTTTATGCATTTTCTGCTCCAGTAGTTTCTTTTCCTGTATGTTTAGTCTATCCTGAATGTCTGACAAACAGGACTCAAACCGAACCTTGTCTAATGAAGACATAATACTGGTACATACCATGTTTATGTCTTTTTTAATATTAGATAGCCTGACAATATCTCTTTCAATAAGAATATTGATCCATTCATTAGAGCAAACGTGTGCCGCTTTCTCCCACCTCTGTTTAAAAGTCTTATCACCTGCACATGTAACAAACGGTTCCGAGGGCAACTTCATAGCTCTAAGACCACGTGGAACAATATCAAGATCGATATACCTCTGTAAGCTAGTATAGTTGTAAAACGTTGCCATTTCATTATTCATTAGATTACTCAGTTTGGAAATTAAAGTTTTTTACCTCTACAGGATAGTCCAAAGAACATTTACCAATGTTAGAAAATGGATTACTCGTTCGTTTATTCCACGTTTCTGCCAGAAAACGTTCCCATACAGGTAAACCAGAATTGTTGTCAATAGCTGTATTCCTATCATACCGGTCTCGATCTCTTTCTGAATTGGTATTAAGGAAACCATCCATAGTACGCTGGGAGGTACCTGCATTGTCCTCCCTAAAAATTCGAGGAATATTCATAGCTGGATCACTGGTCATGGATATAGACAAATAGCATACAACAAAGAACCAACTGCTTCTCCACAAATGAAACCACAGCAACCAGTAAAAGTAAAGATTTATTTCTCTAGCGCCTTGGCCACAGTAAGCCTTCAAGGGGTAACATACTGATTGTGATAGTCAGTATTTATTGCCCCAGCTACAATCAATTCTACTAATAATTAAACAATTAATTAAACAATTAAAACTTAATAACACCATACATTTAAAGTAACACTATGCATTTAAATTACACACTTCCAACAGCAGTCTGTATTTAAACCCTTTGGTATTAAGGTACCATATTTTAAAATAAAAATAGTTTCCTTTTTTAAAAGTACCTTTTTGTACTCTGTTGTCATCCAAGTCATGCATAGGTATTTGTTCTAAAATCGTAGCTTTTAAATTATCACAGTTTCCCCCATGATATTGATAAAAATGTTGAGTCAAAGGACTTTCAATTTTATTAGTCCTAATATCTCTCAAATGCTCCTGCAGTCTCAATTTGAACATATAATAGCCTGCCGTTAAGCAGCACTTTACCCAGCTAAACAGAGGTGCCCAAAGTTTAAAAGCACTTTACCCAGCACAATACAGGTGCCCATAGCTTAATAGCACTTTACCCAGCACAATAAAATTAGCCAAAGTTTAAATGCACTTTACCCAGCGCAATGTGTTTGCGCAGATGTGCACGTCGCGCCAACCAGGGCACTGTAGGGCACCGGGGAGCAACGTAGAGCTAAGTTGCTTAAATGCAGACACACCCCCTAGCCTGTCTAGACAGTATTAAAATAAAAGAATGACAAGGTTCGAACCCAGGACCCTGTGCATCATAATCAAAGTACAGAACCACTAAGCCATGACAGCTTAGAAAAAGCAGCTACTATTAGCATACATATACTTAGAAATGGTAGATTAACCATTACTAAGCATGTCTGCAGTCAGCCTAGAATTCTCAAAAATGGCCAATCACAAAAAAGTGCAGGAAATGCGGCATATTTAAGCCCCATAGGCGGGAATACTCACCATAACTGATTGTAGCTCACATTTGCAGTCAGAATGGCAGGTGCAGGAGAGGGTTCATGCTTCCGAGTGCAGCGTTGGGGCATCGAGGAGTCGAAATACATGGTTTGGCTCCTTGTCCACTGTCATGAGTCCAGACTCCTGCAGGGCCAGTTCCAAGGGACGGAGTACAAGGTTGAGGCTTGGAACCGGTTAGCTCATGACCTCACCAGTGCCACAGGCATTCCTCGGACCAGTGAGCAGGTCCGTCACCACCATGCAGACCTGAAGAGATGGAAGGAGGACCGCCTGAACCAATGGATACAGGAGGCCTGTGTGATGCAGGATGCCCCACGACTGGGTAAGTAGCCATAGAATGCAGTATGTAAGAATTGATAATTGATTCTGTATAACGGATAGGTATGTCTCAATATCCCTTCATTTACTTCACAGCTGCAGGTGACCGTGCTGCGAATCAGCAAGCCTATGCTGATAGGCTGCAAAGGCTTCTCCACTAGGCAGGTTAGTGAAAATTCTGCATGTTTTGTTATATAAAATAGGGGAGAGAGCATGATATAAAGTGTTGTAGTACAATAATACAGCCATAAAATGGCCTGAATAAGTCCTCTGCATGTACTGTCATACGAAATAGTCACAGTGCCAGAAAAAGAGCGTAGTATTCCATTAAGAAAGGTAACATATGTCTGGAATAAAATCTCTGCACGTACTGTCATATAATATATGTGAGTGAGCCTGCAAAAGTGCGCTGTAACCCATTAATAAAGGTATAATACGCCTTGAATGTGTCTGCCATATGCACTGTTATAACAAATAAAAGCGTGAGGCTGTGGAAACGTGTGTAATGTCAGTAATAAAGGTTTAAAACCCGGAGTGTGTGTGTGTCACTTAGTTTGAAATGTTGTTGTACCCTTGCATTATACAAATAGTACTGTGTTAGAAAGTGCTGGCAACCCAGAGTTCTGCAGTCCCATCTACAGTGGGTGATGGAAGTGCTAGTAGCTGTGAAGCATATATGCAGTCCTCAACAGTCAGTTACTGGCTTGCATGCATAAGTAAATCTGGCACACGAGTAGCATGCTAATATGTTCCCCAGAAATGTGAGTGTGATTCAATAAATGCAGGGTTCTGTACAAATTGAAGTGAAAATGTCATGTGAAAACATCCAGATATGTAGATAAAGAAATATAAATGCAACCATGAAATATGTAGCAGTAACATCTGCATCTTGGACAGTTAGTATGTCAGATATAGGTCAAGTATATATTGAACTAGCCAAACCCATTACACAACCTAATGCATGGTAGTAAGTGTAATAATACATGTAGGGAATATACACTTGCAGTCACTAGGAATGTAGTGTAGAGTAAAAGTGATTATAAGATATTAACTGAGGTTTTTTCTACACCCTACTGTTTGTGCATAAACCATGCAATTCCACACCTCAATGGGTATGTGTAATCTTAAATATTTGTTGGGATATATGTCCTATTGTTTTATAAATATTTGCATTCATGTTGATGCATGTGCCCTGTTCAAACACCACGTTCATGGTGGCCTGTTGCTACCAAACATCCCTGCATGCTGTTGGAATATCCACTGTTGTTCAATATATGCATGTGTTATGCTTGCTGTTCAACTGTTGGAACCTTGGTGTGTTGGGTTAATGGGAATATTACCGCATGCTGTTACAACTAATCTGGAATGCTGTTGTTTATGTTGTAATTAAACACACCTAATCACAGAACGTATGGGAAGGCCGGTCCCAGCGGACCCACCTGTCCCTCCTCAGTTGGCGAGTACACCTGGCACCAGCAGCTCCATTGCCCAGCCCGGGCTCCCCTCCTCCGTTAGTTCTGTGCCACCTTCGGGTGGAAGCGCTGCAGGGGATGGGGCTCATCCCCCCCCATGCAAGCGTGGGCAGAGAAGGGCCACCTGTCACCCTTCGAAGGGTCCGGGCTGTGGTACGTAGGGAGATCCAGCGTTCAGTCGCTGATCCCCTACGCCAGCTTGAGGCGAGAGTGGCACATCTCTCGGGTGAGCCTGCCCGTCCTACTCAGCCCCCAGCACAGCCACCCTCGGGGCTGTGAAGGTGCAATGGTGACTGTCCATGGGTGAGGATCTCAGTTCCACTGTTACCGTCTGTGGGCTCATGGGCTTGCGATTTCCAAACAACCTTCCCCATCAATTGTGTTCACCCACCCCATGTGTCAAATTCTGCCCCTGTATGCATCTTGTTTGTCTTGTCTGTTTACCTCCCCAACCTACCTCCCCAAATATACCTATATCCCCTACCTCACATTCCACTCTCACCTGAAAAAAAAATTTAAAAAAAGGGCAATCTGTTCCCACAAAAAAATTACGCCCCATACATAGCTACCCATTTTGCACACATGTCCGCCAGACATGTAAACTGATAATTATAATTGGCAGTACAACATACTCTGTTATCCTCACCCCTCTCTCAGGGGTGGAAGGTTGCAAATTTCACACCAAATTACGAACATATGCACAGCTGTTGCTGGTAAAGAAATGGGCAGCTATGGGCCTTCCCTACACCCTTCCTGCACATCCCAGCTGGTTTCCCTACTGTCTTTCCCTCTTTGTGCCCCCTTTTTCACCACTTTCCTATCTCCCCATTTTCTTTTCTTTCAAAGAAATTAGCACAGGGGTTAGCGGGAGTAAGCACTTTTAAGCAGTAGTTAGCATGGGTGCGCAAGTGTGAGCTTGTGTGCGCTTAGCTAAGCATCGCTAAGCATCGCACAAACCCATGCAAACCCGCTTACAACTGCTTAAAAGTGCCTTAGTCACTCTGTATGACAGGGCCCTTGTATTGCTCAGCAGCAAAATAAATACACCTATCAGTCTCGAACCACAGACCTTGGGCTCAACAGTCTGCATGAAGTAGCACTACACCACAGCAGATATGCAATAACTTGGTGCTGAAAGAAATATATCATGCATTACAATGAGTGAATGTAAAGGGAGAATAGGAATGGCATAACTCAAATCATGTTCTGTGGCCCTTAACCAGCAAGTGTTGTGGAATTGCATGACATGACTGTGAAAAGAGAACCAGCCATGCTAGTAGGGAATAATGTTACAGTAGCACCTTACAAACCCCACACAGTATCAGAGCAGGATAAACACTGGCATATTTGAATAGGTCAGAGGCCAGACCTCCCAACTGTGACTGGTTTACAGGCATGTCCCTGATTTGCAAACAAATGTTAGCTGTGCCCCTCAGACTCCCTGTGAAATGTAGTAACAGTAGGCAGAAAGGTGGGGAATCCCACTTAATGATTAATGTCAATAAGTGAGAGTAGGCACTGCTTGCACATCAGAAGAGGTGTAGTAATACATATGCTCAGAATCCCCCAAAGTCGCAACTGCAAAATATCTGACATATATCACAGGTGTATCCCACTGATATGTACCTTTCCCTGAGGCTGTTCAAATATATACCTGAGAGTATCTGAGGCCTGGAAGAGTCAGAAACACACAGGCATATCAGCCTGTCTGCTGTTACACACTCTGCGAATAGCTGTAGAATGAATTCCACAAGCATGCCTTTATGTAGGAGTACAACACAGAAATATCAAAGGATGTAGCCATGTACTGCTAGCAACCACCAGTGACAATGCCATTGTTCAGCTGCTGAAAAGACTGGTGTGGTGCACAGTCAATGAATACTAGGCTAACCTCTGTCTACCCTCTGGATATGTCCACAGGTGGGAGCTACTCAGACAGATTACTAGCCTTTATAGACTTACAGGTACACAGCAACTCTGCATGTTCAGCAAGATAAACATCACACGATAATAAATAATGCACTCTGCAGTTCTGCACCCCTACCCAAAGGTACTATATACCCGTGTAGTCAGGCACAACCAAGGGTGTAGGTAGGCATACGCAGTAGTGAAATATGTCCAGTTGTCCTGAGCAGACTGTGCTAATGTCAACACAAACAAACCACAAACTGTTCAGAAGTGAGTAACGTACTAATGACAGTATAGCAGTTCACAAACAGTGCATGTGCCTGATATTCATAATTGGTAGTACAACATAGTTAGTTGTCCTCACCCCTCTCTCAGGGGTGGAAGGTCTCAAATATCCCTCTTAATGTATTGCATATGCACAGCTGTTGCTGGTAAAGAAATGGGCAGCTATGGACCTTCTCCACACCCATCCTGTACATCCCAAGCTGGTTTCCCTACTGTCTTCCCCCTCTTTGTACACCCTTTATCACCACATTCCTATCTCCCCATTTACTTTTCTGTCAAAGACATGAGCGCAGGGGTTAGTGGGAGTGAGCACATGTAAACAGTAGTAAGCGGGTTTGCACCAGTGTGCGATAAAGGCTTTAGCTTAGCATTGCTAAGATATGATAAGCTAAGCCAAACTTAGCTTAGTATTGCTAAAGTAAAATAAGCTAAGCTAAGCTTAGCTTAACATCGCTAAGCATCGCGCAAACCCGCGCAAACCCACTTACAACTGCTTAAAAGTGCCTTAGTCACTCTGTATGACAGGGCCCTTGTACAGCTCAGCAGCAAAATAAAATACCCTTGTCAGTCTCAAACCCCACACCTTGAACTCACCAGTCTGCATGATGTACCCCTAAGCCACAGCAGATATACAATAACTTTGTGCTGAAAGAAATATAACATGCATTACAATGAGTGAATGTAAAGGGAAAATAGGAAAGCCATAGGAATACATTGCAATAACTACTGTTGTATGCCAGTTAATTCTCTAATTTGAAAAGAAAGTACATACTCCCATGTATCCAGTGTTAGCATTAGGAGGTGTGAGTAAACTTACACACTGAGAAGAGTGTACTGGAAGAAGCAACAGTCAGGTTTCAGTACAACATGCATTTCACTGGCTACAACCCAGCTTCAGATATGAGACATATACCAACCTTCTGACTGTGACAACAGTGTCCACAGCAAACAAGCATGGTCCCCACCTTGCAAAACTGAAAGGGCTATGCCTACCTAACCTATCATTTTATAGCAGTGTCCTGAAATCACAGTGAGAACTGCAATTACCACACAGCAAGCTGCATGCAATTACTAAATGGTGGGCACCAATTGGTGCAGAGGCCATCACATGCACATGTGCAGATACCTAGAAAAGCAGCCTGTATCTGCTGTCCACACATGCAATAATATCATTGCACCAACTGGGAGAGAGAGAGAGAGCGTAAGCGAGAGAGACAGACAGAGACAGACAGATGGATACAAACAAGCAGTAGGAGACAGACACTGAAAAGAAAGACCAACACACAGAGCAAACCAAAACCAAATAAAAAAAAAATCAACACCTACAACAGACGGAGGTGAGGAATACAAAGGTAAGGTATGTAACAGATATGCATTTGCTGACATCCGAATGATGTGTCTGAAGGGTACTGTATATACTGTGAATCATCCATATGTGGCAGCAGTCCGTATCTGTATGTACATGCACATTTGCGTAGGGCAAGGGACATATTGCAACTGTTAGTGAAAGTTGGACATATGTATGTTGTTGAAGGCTGCTATGTGCACATATGTATGTAGGTTGTAGTGTGTGGCATTGCAGACAGCAAGCAGTGCCGGTATATGTCATGTGGTGATTAAACGCTGTGGGACTGAGCTACAGGCAGTGAGGCCTGCTACAGCTATATGGCCTGAGGACAGCAGATAGCATTCTGCACAACATTGTGCAATAGTATTACATAACCGTATATCTCACAACAGTTGCATAATTGACATCCCCACCATGAAAGGTGGGCAGTATATGTGCCTATATGTGCAGCTATATGTACAGCAATGGATGTTTAGATGTATGTGTAGATATATATATACATATATATATATATATATATATATATATATATATATATATATATATATATATATATATATATATATATATGTATGGATATGTATAGATATGTATAGATATGGATACATATGGATAGATATGTATAGATATGTATAGATATGTATAGATATGTATATATGTATATATATATATATATATATATATATATATATATATATATATATAGAGAGAGAGAGAGAGAGAGAGAGAGAGGAGACATGGGGTCATATGTACTGCAACAGGTGCCTGTTTCCAAGGCATGCACTGAACACCAGTGTTGATACTGCAGTGCCAGACCCCATTCCAAAGCACCTTATGCAGTAACTACCACATAGGTGGTAGCCTGCCTAACACTGAAGGTGTCAGAAGGGAACATGGGACAAAGGTGGACAGTAGGCTCCCCTTTGATAATCACAGTGCCACACTAGTCTTGTAATCTGTCTACGTGGTACGTGTCATCACAAAAGGTGTGTCATCTAGGGAAATATAGGTCGATGTTCCCCTCTACTCATCACAATGCCCCATGTGGTATGTACCTCACATGACAACTACAGCAAGTGGAAAGGCCACAGACATACCTCACAAAGAGTAATACTGCCCTCAAACACATGCCCTATGCAGACTGACTCACAAAACCACAGCTAGAGTGCGTTGCATACCGCCCACTCAAAGGTTACCACTGCCAGACATGCAAAGGTATGTCACACCCATAGCAGTTGGCCAACCACCATGTCAACACCTCACAATCCCTCTGGGCTACATGACCTAGGGCCCTAATCCTTGTCACGTCACTCAACAGCACATGCTGGAGGTACAGGTTCCTATCCACAAATATGCCATACTCTGGACTAAACCACCCAGCATTAACAAACAAGGATCCTCATTAGCAGATGTCATACATACTCCTGATGATTGTTTTGGAGATAGGTAATATGCCCTGGGAGTCACCTCTGTGTATCCGGTTGACAGGAGCAAGTGAAATCACATTACATGTGTGTCAAAGGGCAGGGTAGCATATGGCTAGGTTGCTCTAGGCCCTAGGGCCAATAGTGTATTACCTACTTATGACACAATGCACACACACATGTACTCAGTGCAATACCTGCTATGTGAGGTGGAATGAGTGTGACAGTAACTGTGTGTAAGGTTTGTAAAGGTGTGATAGCTTAGTGTGAGTTTGTGTCTATCATGGTAGTTTATGTCCTAGGTGTGAGGCCAGAGAAAGATGTGTCAGTTATTGGGATGCAGACATAGTAGGATGGCATATGTTGTGACGTAGTTCCTTGTGTACGACTGTGGTGTCCCATTGTAGGCTGAAGCAATACATGTATGCTCAGTAAGTGGTACTGCTGGTGAATCCAGCTCACATATGAACTGTTGTACTACCTGAAGCTGTAGGCCTAAACAGCACAGTATGGTGTATGTTCACATTCCCTGGTAACACTGTCTTGTTTGTTTCCTGTAGTCTGAACAGATTACATACCGCAGGCATAGGTATCTGTAAGTAGGGGCACACATTACTATAAGGTACACAGGTAATGCTCATCTGTGTCGGCATACATTTGTATGTTGTATGTATGTCTGATGTGTGTGTAATGATGCCTGTACCATGCCCGCAATCACGTGTGTTACAGGGTATGTGTGTGTACCTAGCAACATGTATACTCTGTTACAGCAGTATGCCAGCTATATTAACAACCATGCACATATGTTAGGTTGGGGTATGGCATCAAAGACTAGGGTGGTTTACTGGTAATACTGTAAATGTACATTACATTCATTGCATTGGATGACATATTTCTTCATGCATTAGCTTGATATATACCCCCGGGGCGAGGTTGTGCATTGTATCCCAAACAGTGTGCCGACTACTGGTGTATACTGGTTTGTTATATGGAGTGTGGCAGGCATTGTCAGCCAGTTGTGGGCTGAGCACTGATATGTGGTATTGAACGTGTGTATCCTCTGATAGACAGATAGATGCTATATATGGCAGTTAAGTGATATCTGTACTTCATAATGTCAAGTGCGCCACATGACTTGCTCACACATATCGTTTAATTGTCTTCCAGGGTTATGGCTCATCAACACAATCTGTCGTATACAGCTGCGGAGGAGCAGGAAATACAGAACAGCCTGGTGCAGCACTATAACCTGCTTTTTTCCAGGGCCAGCCAGCACCAGCATGAGTGTACTGCACTGTGGCAAGATCTTTTTCGCCCGGTAAATGACATAGGCATGCATAACCGGACATATGAGCAGGTACGCCATCACTGCAGTGATTTAATTAGACATGTCCCGTGGCGTGCGTCTGATATCCATAGACAACAGCTTGCCACAGGTGGTGGGGCGGCCATACATCCCCCCCTCACCAGAGTGGGGGAGCTGCTCCTAAGTGTGGTGGCTCCTGGCCTACAGCAGCAACAGCATCACACATGTGTCATCATGGAGACTGGAGACACCCAGCGGGATGACATGGAGCGTGCAGGTAATATGCCCTAGCTGTAGACTACCATTACCTGTATTGTTAGAATATGCATATGTGAGATGTGTACTGTGTGTTTAGCATTTGTGCTGCCTGTCGTGTGCAATACTGATATTTGGAATAGTATCTGTACACCTGTGACTGTTGATTGTTGTTCTACTGTAGTTTAGCACACTCACAGTAGCAATGCCACAGCTGTGGCCACTGACAAACTGTGTCATATTCTTATAGGTCCCTCTGGTGTGACAGCAGGGCAGACGATACATGCTGGTGAGTGTGTTAGCACTTTAATATTGGTAATGAAATGTGCATGTCATAGATGAGGTGTAGGTCATGTACACGTAACACACCTATGCATAATGCATGCTGTGCATGTTTGCTGTGAGACATCAATCATCTCGGTAAAGTCAGTAGCTGCCTCAGTCACATGCAATGCACAGTGCAGCAGACACAATTGTGGCAACACTGTACTGCACATTGGATATGCATAGTTGCTACAGCTGTACACAACAGAACACGTTTATCATATGCAGTACATGAAAACATGCTACATTTGGCATTACCACACACCAGCTGTAAGGTCACACTTCAGTATCCCACATGTCATGCACACACACATGATGTACCTCAGGGGTAGTGGCCTATCATGGGGCTGTGCAACACTCTGCATCACATAACACAGTCATGTTAGGCAATGCTCCCTATTGGGCACCTCACACACCCATGTACAAGGTGGCTGTGTAATTGTGAACATAGCCACGGCACTGCAGTTCAGGTACAGCATGCTAGGCGGTGGTCTTGCACACATTAGTAGCTGTGAGTGACCACAGGATGCATGTTGATGATGGCACAGGGTACTACACCCCATCCAGTTACAGTGACCACAGTACTATTCATAGCAGTCATTGCTTTGCACCTCAATGTTGTGTGTGTGCAAACATATGCACCTATACACAATATGCATAGCATGTTGTGTGTGTGCTTACATATGCCAGTATACACAATATGCACAGCAGTCACCATCCAAACAAAGTGTCACATATATGTCCTGGAATGCTAGTGGGTGTATAGGTCACTTGACACACATTGGGTATTTGAGGTGTATAATGTTGCAGTCATGTAGCATGCCATGCCATGTCTGGCACCGACATATCTGCAATATGTCCTACACTCATCATAACCACTGTACACTGGCCATGTCGAGCATTGGGATTCCTTCACGTCAACATGCACCACTCATCCCATGTGTGTACATAGCATGCATGTGCTACACCCATGCCCACTATTATCTGCTATGGACACAGACACTGTACTCAGACATGGATATCTATGTGTCACACAGATAACACATGCAGCCATGGCATGTATACTTGTGAGTGATGGTGCACAGGGTATTGCAGAGCTGATAATACCTGCACAGCAATGTTGTGTCCATGTACACATTGTGTTCCAGGGTGTAGCCAATCAGTGAACAACTAAACAGTTACATCAAAGCCATGTATACTGCCATTAAATAGGGGCATCTACACTTGCACTGCATGGTCTTGTGCAACACATATTTTGCATGCTGACACATGTGTGGTGACTGGTTACCTTGTGATACTGACACCCACCTTCACCCACTATAGAGTATGTGTTGGATTTCTGGTTTGTGTGTGCATGTGCTGTAGTGAGGAGTGTATTAGTGTTCATGTGTTCATGTGTGCATGTGTTCATGTGTGCATGTGTGCATATGTGCATGTGTTCATGTGTTCATGTGTGCATATGTGCATGTGTGCATGTGTTCATGTGTGCATGTGTTCATGTGTTCATGTGTGCATGTGTTCATGTGTGCATGTGTGCATGTGTTCATGTGCAGACAGTAAAGTGTGTTTCCTGTCTTCGTCTCACAGGTGCTGAGTTAGGGGTGGCCGAAAGCAGCAGGGAACCTGAAGCCACTGCCATGAATAGTGGTGATGATGAGACATGTATTTTGGCACAGGAAGGTTTGACAGGGTCTGTCGTTGGTCCGCCATTCGACAGTACACAGCGTTCAACCCCATCTATGTGCACACTCATACTGTCAATTCATCCCTCACCACCAATGGCCATAGGAGAGGGACAGCATACAGTTGACATTGACCAGGAGAGTATGGTACCCATGGCACTTGCATCCCCTCACAGCAGCCATAGCCATATTCCTGGAATGGTACCACATAGCCGGAGGTCCAGGGGTTCTCGGGGGAGCACTGCTGGTCATATTGCCCCTGGTAGGCGTGACCTCACAGGTCTTACGACATCCAGTATGTTTCGGGCTGTAATGCAGGCTCAGACACGTATGGAACTGTACACCAGGCAGGGACTTAGGGCACAGAGGGCACATTACACCGCTATCAATGCCAGCATCCATGACCTTGCCGATGCCATCCGGACTTACACTGAGGTCATTGATAGATGTTGGGGGGAGACATTAGATGCCTTCCACAATATGTCTTCTATGAGCCAGGACCGTGCGGGACTGTTGCGACGTCGACGCGGACACATGCCAGCAACAGCAACAGCTGGCAGTGGTCATGGGCACCCCACAGTTCACAGCCACTATCGTAGTGGCAGTACCAGCCCCAGCAATGCTGGGACTGGCTTGTCCATTGACCATCCCAGTAGACCACGTGCACATGGCTCTGGCCAGTCCCAGCAGGGACATGGGTCCAGCCGTCATACCTCTGCCTCTGATGACAGTACCCAGTTAGGGTTGGTACCCGATACTGTCCATAGCACCCCTGCCAGGCACAGGTACTGTGTCCGTGGCCGGAGACAGTGATCTGTACAGCCTAACAGGTACAGTCGGTGGCTGTCACACAAACTACCGTATATGACAGCCACATGGTGGAGCTGTGTGCATGCAGACACACACACGTTAACCAAACAACTAGGGCTCACACACACACACACATTACATCAACATTGGCCCATGCTGTACTGTTGTCCCTCACACACACACACACAGACATGTCGATTGGATGGGTCAATGTCAGGCTCTGGCAAACAACAAAATGCCCTGTGCATATGATGATACCTGTGCCGCCTCCTGTCATCTGTAACATTGACGGAGGAACAGGCTAACATGGTGCTGATGCACAGGGTGACACTATAGCAGTGTAGCAATATTAGCAAGTTGTCAACAGGAAAGTGTAATGACATCATTGTAGGTATATCTGAGCAGACATTATGCATCAAAGCTCTGATTGTCAATGTAGCATTGTTTACACCACTTTTAGGTCTGAGTATGTATTGTCCACCCATGTGCCACTTGGCTGAAGTGTAATGTGTCGCCAGCATGTGTTAGTGAGTGGATATTACGTGTGTGATGTGTGCAATACAGATTAGCAAGTGTACATCTGTGAACATGGTGGGTGCACACTGTCTGCACGTACGTGCATAGTGGACACATGGGACATGTGGCATACCCTGTTATACACATTGTTAACATCTCATAGTATCTTTCAATGGCCAGTATGCATTCTACTACAGTTATGTACTAACATGGGTAGACATGTGTGTTTGACATGGGTTGACACTATGCTGTGGGTGATACCATTAATATCTGTCAATGATTTGCGGTCTGGTAGTATACACAACCTCAACAGCATGACTATAAGCAATCATTGGATGATGTCCTGACAAATGACACACAGTCGTAGGGAACTCAGTAACAGTTGGATCCTTCCGGTGCTACACTATAACACTAACCAGTGGTAATGACCGCCACCCATTCCTGTGACCACTCCTGTTTGGCATATAGCCCCCTTAGGTACATGCAAACACACTAGGGATGTGTCCATCCAAATCTGGAAATGCACATAAGACATTAGAGGCCTGAATGCATATCCACAAGGCAGTTGTACACCTTTAAAGACTGTCCATTATTGGCAGTCGTTGTTGTGTATGAGCATGTCTGACATATACCCCAGGCATATACCCTCACTCACACTACTCTTAAGTAACTGTCATGGGTGTGTGTGGCACAGATGACTTTGGCCACAGATCACGACAGTGGACGGCCTTGTCACATACATACATATGTGACCTATGATCTGAGAAGCAGCGGCACAACCTGTCAATGGAAACAAATGTATTCATGTAGTATGCAGGCTTCACACCTATGTACTGATTGAGGGGACATGTACACATATATATTTGCCATGCAGATACCTGATGTGTGCAATGCACTTACTGTTGTAATCATAATATGTCATACCATAGTAAAAGCAAAACCCACACCACATTGACACACACACAGTCAGCGTTTACAGGATTCAAACCCCTATCTAACAGTCTCCAAAAAGGGCAGTCCTTTTAAAGACAATTGCACACACACACACACCCCACACACAGCGTTTGCAGGATTCAAACCCCTACCTCACTATGTTATGATATTAGAGAGAGATGCATTAACACGACCCGCTATTTGCTTTACTGGGTGGCTTCCCTTCTCTGTCTATATTTGTAGGATGGTGACATCATCAGTCTTTCCAAAGAGGAATGTACCTCTTTTAGTATGTTTTCCCAGTCTCCAAAAAGGGAGCTCCTTTCAAGACAAGTTCACGCATGCACTCACCCCCCACACCCACATACAGTCAGCGTTTGCAGGATTCAAACCCCTACCTAACTATGTTATGATATTTGAGAAAGATGCATTAACACAGTGAGTTATTTGCTTTACTGGGGGGTTTCCCTTCTCCGTCTGTATTTGTAGGATGGTGACATCATCAGTCTTTCCAAAGAGGAATGTACCTCTTTCCAGTCTCCAAAAAGGGCACTCCTTTCAAAGACAATTGCACCCATACACACCCCCCCAAACACACACAGTCAGCGTTTGCAAGATTCAAAACCCTACCTATGTTATGATACTAGAGAGAGATGCATTAACACAGCGCGCTATTTGCTTTACTGGGTGGTTTCCCTTCTCAGTCTGTATTTGTAGGATGGTGACAGCATCAGTCTTTCCAAAGAGGAATGTACCTCTTTTAGTGTGTTTTCCCAGTCTCCAAAAAGGGCACTCCTTTCAAAGACAATTGCACACATACACACACACACAGTCAGCATTTGCAGGATTCAAACCCCTACCTACCTACGTTATGATACTTGAGAGAGATATATTACCACGGTGCGCTATTTGCTTTACTGGGTGGTTTCCCTTCTCCGTCTGTATTTGTAGGATGGTGACATCATCAGACTGGACATGGTAATGTGTGTACATTTTGTTTTATGCTATTCCAGGAATGGTCCATGTGGGTTGTTGGGTGTCAACAGCTTGAACAGGAACTCATAATCCTTACCTTGTGTGATCTATCTGTGGACACATTGACATTCCTTCATATGTCAACACATATTTATGCACAGCTTGTTGGTTTTGTGGGTACTACATGTGTCTGGGATGTTGATAAAGGGCTATTCAAAGTCTATGTGAGACATGTGTAGCTGTGTTCAGTGATGTATGTCCTGGGTGGCTGCCTTGCAAACAGTCTAGCATGTTTGGGAACCATGATCCGCACATGAACATACCACAGTTAGTAGGGTTGTGTGTATGTCAGCTTCCAATAGCTCTGTTTATGACTTCAACCATGATGGACTCCATGGCCTTGCAGATCAGACATCATAGGTGTACTGGACTGTACTTCCCATGGTGTGTTGTGCACCAACACTTGTGTGGAGTGCCATATGTTGCTGTAACACATTCAACGGTTCCACATCCTGTGTAGGGGGAGGTTCAGCTGACTGTTCAGGTGCAGGATCTGTTTGTTCTGTAGTTTATGCATTTATATATATTTGTTGGTACAGACTTCACCAAATATTTGTGGTTCTACTTGTTTTACTTCAATAAATTTGGACTGTGTTTACAGCTTGGTTGTTCCGTTTCCTGCTGTGGTGCTTGGTTCAAACTTGGAGGTTGTCCTGCATTGTTCTTGTTTTGCTTACTAGTTTATGCATGACACATATTGGGAATCAATGTATTCCACTTGCTGCCATGCTTTTGGCATCGGGGGTAGCTGTTCATCCATTCTACATGTGATATCTCCTGGTATGATGATATGGACTATTGTCAGTGGGAGGTGGGTCTGTATATATGGACCTGTCTGTCAGGATGTCGGCATTGTCAGTCAGGTACAGTTGGCCCTGACTCAGGACATATATGGGTGTACATTGCTATATATGACATAGTTGTCGGAGGTGTCATGATTCAGTCTGGACTCCTTCTCAGCTACTCTTTACAGAACACCAACGAACCTGAGCACTAATCCCTGTTATACTCTTTTACACACTTAACATCCTACTGATCCTTTGTGATCTGGCTACAGTGTATGTCATCATAATATCCCGGCATGTCCAGGGGTCGGTCTCATGTGTACTCTCCAGTCCAGCTGGTGAATATTGTGATGTTGACACAATGTCACATCTGCCTCATGTACACAAACAGCCCTCTCCTCCTCCCGACAAACTCAGATATATGTGTGAGATGCACCTATAGACACATACAGGGTGCTGAACTCTCTCGACCCATAACTGGCACAGTCTATCAGGTGATGAAGGTAACCACACACACCACATATCAGTCTTGCATATCCTCTGGCGACAGCACTCAAACCACATTATCGCACATAGACATACTCAGATGCTGTGAATTAACTCTGCCTAAGCAGCAGAGACCTCCACAGCAGGCACACACATAACTGCTACCCCACTACAATACCCACATATCACATAGTTCACAATGTCAGTGTGCCACACAGTCACTGCCCTTCAGGCTAAACAACACACCTAATACACTTGTAATAGACGACACTTATTGTCAGACCCACTGACGTACCACTCACCAGCCCAAACATGGGAATAGTCACTTTGGGCTGTCTGTCGGGTGCCAGGATCTGCCACATAACACATGCAGTCAGGTCACTCCAAAGCAACTACAGGACTGGCACCATCATTGTCCATGCTGCTGCGTAAAACCTCAGACATTACTCCCTGGACCACATGACATGGTACATGGAGGAACACTCTGATCATGTAGCCCAGGTCAGTATGACCCTGACCTTGTCTAGCATCCTACACCCACCAATTATGATGTCACAGTATACAGACAAACATATCACGTTTAACAGTTGGCTAACAAATTGGTATCATTCATAGGAGATACAGTGTCTGTCAGCCTGTGGTGACATGCTCGACATGCCATGTAGCTTCACTATGGACAGCTTGCACCTGTCACCCTTGGACCTTCGAATGCTGGCTAAGGCTCTTGCTACCACCATAGTGCATTTGTTGAGCAGGGCTCAAAAGACAAACCCACCTCCATAGACATTACAGGTTAAATGACACTAAGGGTAATGCTGCTCAACACCAGATGTGTTACCCTCATATTGCGGCCACTCAGGACTCTCCTCAGTATGGAGGATAGCAATATCTGTGCACTAACAGACGCCTAGTTCAGGCTCACATATGCACACCAGCACTACCAGGTTATGTTTCATACCATGCTTTCTGACCACAGGACTTGGAACGGACAACACAACTAGGGGGAGTATCCATATACATCACAGATACACACACCTCCGGGTTAGTAGCACTGCACAAAGCATCACAGACCATACATATACAACTACCATTGTGCAAAACTGCCTTTCAGTTTGTTGCCTGCTACAGACCCCCCACCCCCATACTCAGGAACCACACTTGGCATTCCTGGGAACAGTGGAGAATATGAAGGTCTCTACAAACACCATTATATTGGGTGACTTTAAATACACAAATATTGACTGGGGATACTACTCAAGCCCCAACACCCTCAGCATACAGTCGCTACAATTTGTAAATTCATATGCTATGGCACAACCAGTCACCACAGCCACAAGGGGGAATACATATTGGACCTGATCATCACCAACATGGGGACTCTATGTTCCACACCAGCGATATACCCCTCATTGGTAAGGTCAGAACATACATATATCTCACTGGACATACATATACCCTCCACACACCCATCCTGGGTAATCTTGGTAAACTTCTCATGAGCCAACATCTCACTTCACCAAAGCAAGGTGGTATCCTTCAGAGACCCTGAGACAGTGGCAAATACGGCTCCGACTGCTGAGTCCTTTACATACACATTCTATGGACACCTAGTGGACTGCATGGATTGTGCTATCCCAAATAACAACAGGACTCACTCCTCCAATGGCAGGGGACCTGCCTGGTAGACCCCAGCCATTAATAAGCTGTACAACAACAGGAGGAAGCTACTACATGATAGAGCACAATCCCAGACGGGAAAAGCATCTGTGATCTGTACTAGTAGACAGCTATGATCACTCATGAACTTATCTAAGGGCTGCTTCTCACGGACAATTGCACTAGACACGTAGGACTATCACAAGGCCTTCTTCAGTTATGTCAGGAACCTGGGTGGACACTCACTGATATGCTGTGAGTTACTGCATATTGACTAAACGTACCCTGAACCCACTGGCATTGCCAACATCCTGGCAAACAGGTTCAGTGCAGATGTCTCCCCCCATCCCCCCTAGGGAGCAACTATCCATCCCAACAGAGTGCAATCTTCCTGACATCACACAGTAAAAGGTGAGTGCTACCCTTCCCAAAGCATACATCACAGCATCAGTGGGACCAGATGGTGTCCTGGCATGCATCTTACACGAGCTTCATGACAGATGTAACCCTCACATTACATCAATGTGCAATATCGGAGTTAATACAGGATATGTACCCACAGAATGGCATACAGCGACAGTGGTCCCACTCCACAGAGTTGGTGCCACAACGGACCACAGACAATATTGTCCTATAAGCCTAACTAGCCTGTTCTGCAAAGCTATGGAGCATATTGTCATGAGTCTCTTACACATATACATCGGGAACCTACAGACACTGTGTCCTACACATTTCAGTGTTGTTGTGGGCAGATCTTGCCTCTTGAACATGTTCGTATTCTTTAGACGGTTAACAGGTCCATCGGCATAGGGACAGTTGTCCACACAGCCTAGCTGAACCTTGCAAACCCCTTCCACACAATAACCCACTGGGCCATTATGCATAGGCTCATCAGCGTCGATATGGACACATATCTCACATGATGGATTGCTACCTGGATCAGGGATAGCACCCTCATGGTCAGAATTGCAGGTGCCATGTCTGACTATACACCAGTTACATGTGGCATCCCACACGGCTCGGTCCTGGGACCTCTCTTGTTCAGTATATATTTGTCTGACATACAGGCTACCACAGGGGGAATATGGCTGACCTTGTTCGCACTTGACTGCAAACTGGATGCCATAATCAACTCTCCAGCTGCCACATGCATACTCAAACATGGTTTCACAGAGATGGATGAATGGTGCCTGAGCCATGGCCTACAGCTAAATGCCATTAGTTGCATAGTCATCCCCTTTGAGAATAGCAACATGCCCACACATTACCACATAGGTAGTACTCCATTACATATGGTAGGAGTTGTTAGGTGATTGGGGACATAACTTGTTTGTACTGTCACCTTTGACATTCACGTTGCCAAAGTGGTTGGACAGACCTTCTATATAAGCCACCTTATCCCATATGGTTTCACATCTAGATCGAATGAGGTCATTGTGCCCCTATACTCATCACAACCATGCTTGGTTACAATGCCATATTTGGGGTGTACCTTACCCAACACCTGCAGCAACTATACTGGCCACAGAAGTTCCTCACCAAGCAGATGTAGGGACTCATACGGATGACCTGCACAGTTCGGATGCAGTAACTCCAGCTATACTCAGTCGCTTACCACTTACTCGGTTATGATGTGTGCCTGTTGTTTACAGAAATACTCAACCCAGAATTACTGGACATGCTCCACCTCAGGATATCCGACTCCCTTGGAGCTACACACTCCAGGGACATATACCTCAGCACAGATGTTAATAGGACATGCTGGAGGGACAGATTCTTATCCCAGGGCCTCCACTCACTCTGGATTGTGATCACAGTTTCACATAGGCAGAGCCACCCACTGACCACCTACAGGGGACATCTTGATGGCTGTATGGGATATCTTCTGTGTCCCTGCTAGTCAGAGGCATACTAGCCTAGACGTACATAGGCTATCTTGTGTGACCTACTATTCACTGGCAGAGTGTAGTAATCTGACAGGGTTGCAAAAGCCAAACACACTCTGGCTAGGCTTGTACATGCCCTAGGGCAGATAGCCTAGTATCGACCTCTGAACCTATGCTTATGTTCGGGATGCACAATATTTATTGCTGATACTGTTTGCAGGTCTTTATCGTCTTTGCTTTCCCAGTTTCTATGAACAACTTAGGTATCTGCAGAACATATTTGATTATGACAGGGTTCCACTATATTATATATGTGTCTGTTGTCATGTAACTGTGTGCACAGGATGGATTGCTGGATAGTGAGAGATTCCTGGGTTAACACATGCAACTGCCAGATATGTGTGCCCCACTGCAGTACTCAGACATGGCCTAAGTGTGTGAGCATGCCCAGTTCAGGCTTTCCATGTTTTGTTGCCTGACATTTGTCTCATTTATTCGTGTGTGAGCATGCCCAGTATGACCTTTCAGTATGTTGTGATCTGAGGTCCACTACATTTGTGAATGTGTGTGACCAAGACCAATATTAACATTTATACTGTGTGTGTGTGTTGGAAGTCAAGTTCTGTTCTTACTGCAGGACTCACCTTTGTGTCATAACTCAACAGGGATTATGCTGTGCCTGCAGGGTTTCCATGAGATACTTTGCATAGACTTATCAACATTCCTTCATACTGGCTGACCACTGCAATAGTGTCATGGTTTAGTGGTTAAGTACTTTAACTATAGTGCACAGTATCCTGGGTTTGAGGCCCATCACTGCTTTATATTTTCATACTGAGCAGACCAGACTGCTTAAGGGCCAGTTAAGCAAATATGAGCATGTTGGCTTTTGTTCAGCTATGCCCTACTTAGACCAGGCTTGTCCAACATTGCTGAATATTCACCAGCTTTGCTGGACGTTGCCTAGTATTACTCAACATTGACCACAGTTGCACTAGTTGGTGTGTGCGATTCTGTTTGCATATACTACATGGTGGTAAATGCTGTTTAGCACTGCTTTAAATTGCTTAACACATGGCAATCATGCTTCAGGTGGTGCTACAGGGCTGCCGATGTCGGATGCACATACTACACTCCCTGTACATGTTTGAAAGCAGGTAGTGTCAACTTAGGCATCCCTTTTACTATATGTGTGAGTCAGAGAGAGGTATCATTTCCAGAGTTCCTACTGAGCCAGTGTATGTGCTATGTGTTGCCTCTTTGCCAAGGCCAAAGCATAAAGGGGCACGCCTCCTTCTGCCTACTGGGGCAGGCTCAGGTTGTTCCTCCTCCGAGTCACGCTCTGCCTGTGATGACCTTGGCAATGGTGGGGGGCTGTTTGGCCCAGGCCTATGCTGGTCCTGCTGCAGCTGTTTTCGCAGGATCATATTATGTAGCATAGCACATACCATGACAATTTGGGTATATGTAGTTGGTGAGTACTGCAAGGCCCCACCAGATGTGTCCAGGCACTGGAACCGTGACTTGAGCAGCCCAAACACATGCTCGATTACATTTCATGTTTGTGCGTGTGCCTCATTATGGCATTCCTGTTCAGGTGTGTGTGCATTTCTGATGGGTGTCATCAGCCACGGCTCCAGTGCATAGCCAGCATCCCCCACTAGGTGACCATGTGGGATGTCCCCATTGGCAAATGTCTGGTACAGCTGCGTCAGATGGATGGGAATCATGGTAGCTTCCAGGGCAGCCAGCACACACATTCAGTATTATGCCCTGGGCACCACACACGACCTGGCAGTTGATGGAGGGGAAGCCCTTGAGGTTGAAGTAGACCCCACCCCGCTCGCCGGCTGGTGCTTTGATGCGTATGTGCGTGCAGTCTATTGCACCCACTACCTCAGGGTATTCTGCTATTTGCTGGAAGAGATGTATATTGCTGGCCAATACCTCACAGGAATTGGGGAAATATACATGATCACCGACATGTGCTGACATGGCATCCAGGAACTGGTGCAATACCCTGGATGCTGATGCCTGTGATATCCCCATCATATCACCAGTTGGTCTCTGGAAGGTACCTTTTGCTAATATTCTTAAGCCAACACATACCTTGGTTTCCACTGGGATGGGTTCCCCTCTGTTGGTTCTGTGTGTGAGGCGTGGCCTGCACAGCTCAACAATTTGCTGCAGGAGGTCTCTGTCCACTCTATAGCATTCCACTATCTCCAGCTCATGTAGCCCCTGGTAGGTTACCCTGGGCCTGTACACTCTTCTCCGTCTCCTCACTTTGGGTTGTCCAGCAGCATTTCCATTGCCACCACCCTCAGCATGTTGCATATGTTGCCTTATAACAGCAATGGCAGCCCCTAACATTTCTTTGTCTCAGTAAAGCTTTTTCAGTTTTCAATTCTATTAGCTTACTGCAATGTCTCTTGTAAGAAACATAATGGATTGTTGTTTGCAGAGTTTTAAGTGCTAGGCTGGGCTGGGCTAGTGTACTGCCTGTGTAATTGCCTTATTCTGATTGTTTTCACCTGCTATCTCTGCTAGTACTCCCTGGTAGCTTCCTACTATTTGTTGTGCTTCCTATTTCCTTTCAGTTTCCTCGGGGGGGCAGCGCCGCGCACACAAGTGCAAACATGCTCACAGCAGCTCACACGTGTGCACACCAGCGCAAACGCATTTACAACACTTTAAACTGTCTTATACATGCTTACTCTGGCTTAAACGCGCGCACTCACGCTTACACGCGTGCACACTGTCTTACTCGGGTTTACAGGCATGCACACACGTGCATACCCACTCAGCAAGAAACTTTGGTGTTATTCATGGCATACACCTTCCATTTCTTGCCTTTACCTAGCCTACCTGTTGACACACCTCTTTCAATGATGTGTAAATGACAGCTGACACATGCCACTCTGCTCCAATGAGCTTCCCTTCTTTCATACATACCCCACTCGTGATGTCACCTATCTTCTACTCTGTTACTCCCCTTATCCTACTCCTACACTCCACTGACTGTGCTCATTTGCTATGTAAACCTGCAACTCACTATCCTTACCCTCCTTTGCATAGGATTGCCTACTAATGCTTGGTCACCCCTTAGCAACCTCTACTCGGTGGCCATGTTGTCTTCAGCCTGCCATTCCCTTGCATTGTAAATTAACAATTTAAATAAAATCCACATTTGTGGGTTTTAATTTTTATTTTTGTGGTTTTTAGAGTGCAGCCCGTTTGCGCAGTGCTGCGCTACGCTTAAACATTGGAAATTGGAGAAAAAAATAAATTTTTTTTTTTTTCATATTGCATCAGGAAACATTGCCATTGGCCATATATTTGGCCATTGGCATGCTTCCTGCACTGGATGCAACCTTTATTTGGAGCTGTCATGGCTCTGTTTTGCTATTTGCAGAATGGTACTCAGTTGTCAACTGAGTACATTTCTGCAGATAACACTGCTCTTACTCTGACAGGTTCGGGTTTCTTGAATCGCAAATCTACCTCATTTGCATGCCTTTCGCCTGCAATTGAGGTAATTTGCATAACCCGGCCCTGTCCGTGTAAGAGCCATTTTAGGAGCTCTCTTGCACGCCCCTGCAGGCTGTTCCTGGATCGCTCGTTGGACATGACGGCTGCATGGAGTCTTAGTCTACTCTTAGACTCCGTGCAAGCCATCATGAATCCAGCCCATAGTGTGCTTAATCAGATCCACATAACAGGGTATTACAAAAGCCTTTAAATAATACAAAGTATTAAACGATTAACCAATCATCATATCAAGCCAATTACTGATGTATATTGCGTTTTTTAAGTAAAGGCTTTAAAGGCACAGAAACATTAAGACCAGGCTGATTGTCAGCCTGTAGTTTAATAATCCATTTAGTTTCTACGGTTTCTAATCTATTATTAAAATCACCATGTCTTTTATTAAAATAAACAAGTTGTAACACAACAAAATCAAAAAAATGTCCCTGAAAATTAGAAATATGCTTGGCCAGGGCATTTAGCATGTCTTTATGTCAGATGTCGCCCATAAGTTTCAAAATTTGTTCCTTAAGCATTCTAATAGTTTTCCCCACATAGAGTGAGGTACAATACTTGCATCTAGCTAAATATACCAAACCATGTGATTTACAGTTGGCATAAAAACTAGGGTTAAATGTAATATTATAAACAGCTTTTCACCGAAGCACTTTCACGTATGTATGTCTGTTGCCAAGACCGTACTACGGTGCAGATATAGAAAATTCCCTTTTCCCCACTGCAGTGCGGTCTTGGAGGGGGAATATTAAAGTAGGTGGGGTGTGGGGGGTGCAGGGAAGGGAAGCCCCCTGCTAAAATGTTAATGCAGTGTTTTTTTTTGTTTTTTTTGCAACACGCTTTAACGAAAGCGCTTTTTCAATAAAAGCTCTTTCATTAAAGTGTGTTCAGTTGTTATCCATTTGGACGTTTGCTCATTCAAGTAAATGTCCTAGATCCGTCTACACATATACAGATAGAGATACAAATGCACATATATGTATGGATATCTACATATATATTGACAGTAATAGGTATATCACAATAAATATGCATGCACATATAGTTATACATATCTACATATATACCCACATAAATAGGCATATCTTTACACAGGATGTGCATACATTGATAGCTGTATATACATATATCTATATACACACACACACACACACACACATTTTATATATATATATATATATATATATATATATATATACATATGTGTGTGTGTGTGTGTGTGCATACAAAGAGATGTACACATGGCCATATGTATGTTGCACAATACAGATGTGTATACAGACCTATGTATGAGTGTCCATGTGTATGTACATGTAGACATATATTGACCTATTATATGTATATATCCATATTCCTGTCATGTGTAAACCTCACAGTTGTGTATACCCTCCCAGATGTATCTCACCATATGTATTTGCTATGTGTACATTATGATAAAACAAAATATTTGATGCAACAGTCATATTAATAACAAGTACTGCACAATTATGGAAGTAAAGGCAATTGTTCAATACTACTCAATATGTATAGTGACAGGTATATTGGTAAAACAACATTGCTCTTCACAGTGGTCATGGTGTAGTGGTTAAGTGTTGTGACTTTAGTGCACAGCGTCCTGGGTCCAAGACTTGCAAGGGCTGTTTATTTTGTTGCTGGGCAGAACAAGGGCTGTTGGATACAGATTGGTTAAGGCTGTTTTGAGCAGCGTTAAGTGCATTTGCATGGGTTTGCATGAAGATAAGCGGTGCTAAGGTATGGGTAAACATATGGTTGCTTACACAGTGTAGGCTTTGCTTACTAGTGCACAAATCAGCTCAGCTGTCTGATAACATAGCAGTATAATGACATCTGTGATAAGTGTATGTAATGCCATGTACAATACATGCGCCTATGTGCTGTCATTACAGTAGCAAGGGGTGTCATGTGTGGGACACAGATGTATATGAGACCTGTACAGCACTGTAATCCATGTGAATGTGTTACATACAGGGGTATAGCCCAGGGTACATGCTGTCACACTGGCATGTAGTGTATTATGGCAGTACTACTGTTGACAGTGTTTACCCAGGCAAGAGCAGAGTGCTAAATGTAGTACTGACAACAGGTACACCTGCAGGCATAGCTGGACTCTGAGCCCTCTCTGTTGTATCCCTGGTGTGTGAGCTGTATCACAGTATATACCCCTTACTGGGTAATGATCTGACATGTGGAATGCAACTGTAGACTACCGTCTGTACAGCACATGTTAGTGAGGGCTTCTGACATGTAGTTATGGCATACATATTGTTGTCAAACACCTGTTTGTCAACACACTCATCCTACTGTATAGCTACTTGCCAAGCTGATGACTGTCAGTACCTATACAGATGTGCAGATGGCAGGTATCCAGCTGGGATATGTATAGGCAACCTAAACTTGATTGACACTGACATGTCTGCCTAGCTGTGTAAGAACTGGCACATATAGGAGATATCACCCTGTATGCACCACATGCTACGGGTACCTCCACTACACTACTACAGTCAACAGAACATGCTTGGGTACAGGTCTCCATCACAGACACTAACCATGTGTTGTAATGCATGTTGCATACATGTCAACTTGATCACCTCAGTGGCCATTTGCAGGAGGCACATGGAGGATTGGCTGATGCATATCATTCTCACCCTGAGGGTCACCACAGTAGTGTCTGTCGATAGATTACCTGCTGCCAACTGTCTGGTGGCAGGATACCACTGTACACATAACCCCTACACAACCCATCCCTCCTTGGCAATAGCTAGGTACGTAGCTATGATCACCTGCAGCGATGCACCCCTGTACTGACACGTGTACGTGTGCATGACTGAGTATAGCAGTGTGTGTTTGTTAGCACATCTGTACTTGGAAATTCTATGAGGGCCTTCAGAACCAATGCAACACCCATTGCCATAGTCAATTGTGGCTGCTGCTATATCGGGCAGTACATGTACCCTGTTAAGTTCCTCCCCAGACCAGTTACAACAGCCTTGCTGTACCAGCACAACAGTGTTGTACATTGTGTTCTGCCATGTGTGTATGTGTGCATGTCCGTATATCTGTAGGGTACAGCATTCCAAGGCCACATACTCCTATTACAATACCCATTGCCACACAGTAGTACAGATAGTGTTGTTGCTGCCCATAGGTGAGGCATGACAATGCAACACCCTACTACGCATGTGGCATGTGCATTAGATGCATATCCCTGTAGTACCTCTGTTGGGGTATACTATGGATTGTATCGCAGTCGCAGCCAATGTGTGATGGTGGGTATGGCAGAGTGTCATAATGGGTTTCAGGAAGTACAATATCCACTGGGGGATGTGGGTGCTGTGTACACTGTCATTACACCAAGGTACACCCGGTATATGTCCCATGTATCATGCTATGGTTACCTTGTCACCATCAACCGTACAAGTAACTGATACCACTATATGTGCTGTGTGCAGCCTACCTGTAATACATTGGACATACGGTCAAGTTAGTTAGCAGTGATAGGCCCTGGTCTCTCGGGTGTCTGCCTGTTATGTGTCTGTTAATGTGTATATGAAGGTATGTCACACTATGTATTGTCCATATACACCCATTACATCCCCATTAGCATACTGTACAGGTCTGGGGATGTTCTGCATGTAACATGTAACTTGGGACACACCTCATCCTAAACGCTAAGTGATGTGTGCAATGTAAGCCATACACTTCAGTATCACTACATAGCTAGGTAGGGGTCTAGTCCCAGTGTTGCCAAGTAACAGTGTGCGTGTATGTGGATGAGTCAACATCAGGTTGCAGGGTATAAATGCCCCAGTGCATCACCTGACCATGTGGCACAGGCAATAACCATTTTAGTAACCTGTGACGTGTTCAACTGTACCACAGATATGTCACAGCCATGGTGTCACCACAGTGCTATACCCCCTTGTGGAATATGACTGCAGACCATCCTTGTGCTGACACATGTACACCTACAACACAAATGAATAACATTATAGGGACCACAATCAAGCAGTGTTACTAACAGCTATAATGCAACATTGTTGGATGGCTACACTACCTGACAAATATGCATTACACTTCACTCCTTACAACATGTTACAATGCAGTACTGTGGTACACTGTAGTACAGTCACCATGTGCATCAGAACCATATTAGCCTTTCCCTGCATTGATGGTATGGATGACAGGGATGTGGCACATGTATCATCATATGCACAGGGTGTGATGTTGGTTTGCCAGAGGCCGAGGGTGGGCCATACATTTGACACCATGTGTTTGGGTGAGGGGTGTACTGCAGTGAGTTGGGCATGGTGCTGTGGTGTGTGTAGGAATGGGGTTGCCCTAGGTGTGTTTGTATAGTGTGTGGGTATGCATGCACACAGTACTACCATGTGGCTGCCCTACACAGGTGTTTATGGACAGCTGAAGACCATACCCGGCAGGGTGTGCAGTTCACTGCCTCCGGCCATGGACACATGGACTGTACCTGCCAGGGGTCCCATGGGCATGTCCAGGTACAGGCCTTGATGTGCTACTCTCACCTGCTGATGACAAATGTCCGCTGGTACTAGAGATAAGAACATATGGTTTATACTTGGCTCTCCAGCCTCCACCAGCCCCAGTTAATATTAATGAAATATATACTGAAATAGATTAATTGTCTCTTACACTATGAAAACATATTTGAAACTAAGTCAGAAGTGAAAAATATATATATATATTTGGTAAGGCAAATACCCCAGATAATTACAATATAGACAGCACCCCCTAAGAGTAGACCCAGTAGTAGAGGAGTTTGGTACTCAGGTTAACAGTACTCTGAACTTTGACCTCTAGATGTCCACAGTGATGAGGAAGTCTTTCTATTGGGAACAAATCAAAAGTAAGGGCATGGCATCCAAATCAAAGGGTATTATAATCCCATTGTACTTAGCCCTCATCAGACCAGTAATTGAGTTCAATGCACTCTTTTGCATGTACCTCACTAGATATCTGCAACAGTTGGAGTGACCCCAGTGGTTTCTCACCAGGACGATACAGCATGTAAAAAACAAGTCCTATGAAAAAAGACTGAAAGCCCTATCACTGTATTCTGTCTCCTACAAACTGCTAAGGGCTGATCTGTGTCTGGGTTACAGGACAGTCTCCAATCTGGTCCTGATGAAAATGTTACAAATTCATAAATCAAACTGCATGAGGGTCACTCATTCCAGGGATCTTAACCTACCCCCTGAAATGAATAAATTATATTAGAGAGTGATACATTTCTCAGAGACTAACCCTTCTCTGGAACAAGCTTCTCATTCATGTGAAGCAAAGCCCTTCCCTGACCCACTTCAAGCACAACCTAGATCAATGGATAGGTAATCATAAATTTAGTCCTGGGTGGAGCCCATGTGGCACATGGACAGAGGCAGTTGGTATTTGATAACATAGCATAGGCTCATAACGCTATGAAGTTCATTCACCCAGCTACTGAAAATTGGAAAACGCCAGATAAATATGGCTTGGCTTGTAAGGACTCTTGGGCCAAAAGCCTAGTAATCTCCTATGAACCTATGAGTGTAACATGAAAGGTGGAAAACTCATAAGAGAGCATCAGAAAACAATGAATGGCATAAAAGAGTGAATCTCAAAACTATCAAACTAAAAAAAGACATATCAATAAACCACAGCACAAAACTAAGATCAAGTGCCATCTTGGTAGTAAACTGTTAGGGAAAGGGATTTTAGTACCATAATGCATAAGGTTAAGGTTAGGGGCAGGGGTAGACTTAGGGCTGCTGTTAGGGTTAACCCACATAAATAAGGTAGGTAGGGTGACTTGTATTACCATTTGATTTTTATTTTTATCTATCTGATGGGCTGCTTCAGCTAAGCTGGCACATTGGAATTACTATCAATGGTTTGGCTTACCATACAGATACATATTTCAGCTATCCATTTTTATGTGCTTTTTCATGTCAGAGTAGAGCTTCCCATTTACTTCAGTGACCTAAGTTGCTACTGATTAAGGCTTTAGATAGTTTGTATAGGTTTATAAGAAATGAATGGAGGGTCTTCTGAATGTCTTTGAAGATAATTTTGAGATAAACTTAAATTTTCAAGTGATATTTATTTGGCATACACTTGCAGTTTATTGAGGGTTATTTCAGAATTTGTCAGCTGTGCAGTTTAGTTATGTCTATCGGGTTTACATTTTAGTTCACATAGTATTATGTCTCTTTTGCAAGTAATGCTATTTGTTTTTTGATTAGCTTGTTATAGTTAGTATTTTTATTTCATATTATACTTTATTTTAACTTTTTTTTCTAAGAAATGCACATTAAATTTCTATGGTATTGATTTAACTGGGCAATGTTGTCTTTGGGGGTTGTTTTTATCCAGCTTGTGTGAGCAGTGTGTAATCTTAGTTATTTCTGAGTAAGAGAAATATATCTGGTTTATGGATTTTTTATTTATTTTTTGCAAAAGCTTTATTAAATAAATTAGAAAATCAATACGTACATACCATTATGTCAACCAGATACAATTATGCAAAATGTCTTCATCATTGTAGTCTCATTTAAACATATAACCTAGATGGGTATATTAACAGAGGTACTTTATTCTCAGCTCCTTTCTTTAGAAATCATATTCAGTTATTTAGAGCACAGATAAAAGGGGACCATAAATAATATGGTTGCCATAACAGCATATCATTCTCTTCAACCTGTACTGATACAAACCCATTACAGCCCTCTGGAATCTGAAGGCCCCTTCTCTTATACACCAACCAAGTTGATAGGTCTTATATGATAAGTGTTCCAGATTTTTCCAATTAGAGGCTACATAGGAACTCAGCATTACTGAAGGATGCATTATCCAGAGAAATGGAGTGGTAAACTGTACCCTATAGGAATTAGACCCAGCAAAGATGAAACATTTCTTATTATGAGAAATCTGTGTCTGAGCACACATTGTTAAAGAATTAGCCAACTTCAACAAAAGCTCAAGCAACAAAGGACAGTCCCAAAACTTGTGATCCATTGATGGGAACTAAATATAAAGAGAGCCACATAAAACCCTTCTTAATACTCATCTTGGAGGCCAAATATCCCTTATGAAACCCAAGTGCTGTATTCTAAAAGAAAAGAAGATTCTAAAATATGTATCCCATCTTGGTCTGGATCCTGTTTGTATAGCGCACCTATCCTCTTTTGAATGTCAGCTGCTGCTTCCCTGATTCCTTTAGGAATCAACACTGAGTACAGACTGGTAGCCCTTAGAGCTCTTAATTCATCCTCACTTCAAAGAAGTCAAGTCATCACCCTGCTCAGGAGAAATCCTTCTCTTCTATCCAATCTACAAAATAAAATTCTCAACCATATACGTGATGCTCATGTAGTTCCAAAAAGAGTTTAGTAGGCCTCGTCACTCCTTTAATGACTAGGAGTTAAACAGATCCCACTGTCCTTGTATAAGTTGGATCAGATCTGATAACCATCTAATTCCATCCATATTCTGCTGTAGCTGCCCTGCAACCCACATATGACAACTCCCTCAGAATGGAAAACAGCTGGACCTTAGACTTAGTATGGATGGATAAAGCTATATCGATTCTTCAGTGCCAGGAAAGTCAGATAAATCATATGCCATCTTTTGATACTCCTCAGAATTGACATTAGGATACAGCACATATCTCAAAGCAGTTGGCCTCTAAGGAACTTTCCTCATGCTTGGCTCAAGGGGGGTTACTGGTGTGAACAAGGACTTTCTCTGATATAAAAAAACAAGCTTTTGGAAATCTTTCTTCTACCACAGTTCCATATAAACTGATTAATCAAGGAGGTTATCTTATGTAGCCAAATCAGATTTGCCAGATGACTGAAGACACAGAACAATAAAAGTCCTATAAGCATCATAAGTGTAGAGATCATCATCAGTGCCATTAAGGAGAGGTGTAACCTTCTCCAAGAAGGTACCCAGATGAAAACCTTACTCCATACTGGGTGAAGATTCAGATAAACCATTGTTTGGGGGGGGGGTTAGTGTGATACCAAGATAGATTGGGTTAGACCTCACTCACAAAAACTGGAAAACAAATTCAGTTATCAGGGTTTTGGTTGATGCATTAACTGGGAAAAGCTCTGTTTCACAGTAATTACATTTAAGTGTCAGTACAGTAGAACTGCTTGAGCAGCACAAGTATGAATAACAGACTCCACTGCAGATTTTGGGTGAGTATTGTGCAAGCATCTGCATACAGATGCTTTGACCTCCTTACAAAATAAAAAAATCCAAATGCTTTTAATTCTGCAACCGCAATCAAACCATAGGCCCAGCAGCAAGAAGACAGAGGGATGGCAAAGCAGACATTTTTGAGTCATGCCATTATATAGTCTGAAAGGACTTGATAGAGTTTCTGCATCCTAGCATTTGGATCATAGTATAGTGCCTGCTCTGTGCTAACAAACCCCTCAGGAGAGCCCATATTCATGGCATTTCCCATATGAAGGACCATTTGATGTAGCTGACCACCTTCACAAAGTCAACTAATACTGCACAACCAAAGTAAGGAATATGACACAGCCCTGACTTAAAAAAAGCTGTATCATCCATAGATGATCCATGCTACTTCATTCTGAGATAAACTGTACCTAATTTCGAAGGCTCAGCATGGACAGCAAGCTTTACATCCTGTCTGCTAGATCTTGGCATATATGTTCAAATCAATGTTGATCAATAAAACAGCATATTAGTTGAGGACCAAAGATACATCCTTGATAAAAATGTAATCACTTTGCTGACATCTGCATCCTGGAGTTAAACTATTTTTGAATGACTTCAGCCTTTCTGTTATATGTTTTTTATAACACCTCATAATTGTGGTCCATGGAGAGATGTACGCATATATACATACATACATACATACATACAGTCACACACACATGTATAGCGATGCATAAATCCACACATACAGCCACATAAATTAGACCTTGTTCCATCACATCACCACTACAGGATTGTCACCACAAGTGTAGCACAAAACCTACATAACTACTCTGCCATACCTTGATTAGAAGTGTTTAGAGGAATACAGCACAGAAAGGGCTCATAACATAGAAATAATTTATATTTTTGTCATGTGACTTACAAAAAGTCAAGCATTAATCAAGCAAAAAATTGTGCACCATTACAAAAGAATGACTAATGAGCACAGGAGTAATTATTTAATTTCGGAATAGCAGTTCCCTGTATTGCATATATTGGCTAATAGCAAGGATTCACAATGCACAGAGTAGATCCCTGCATATTACAAGTTGTAAGTATTCTTCATAATGTACGGCTCTGTGGTTCCACAAGTGCTCTGATGGTAGAGGGTTTCATCCTCAGCATAAATGTATAGCACTCACAGTGCTTTGTGCACAGTTTATAAGAACATTATTCATTGATGTTCTAAACAGCAAAAATGCAAGTAAGAATAAAATGTTTTGCTACGAATTAATGAATGCTCCTCCACTGATCCTTACTTGAAACGGAAACCTTTCAGACAAATTATAAAATAAAGTATTAAGTGATTATCTACATATAAACAATTATAATTTTTGTTAAAATAGATTATGTTTATCACATATAAACTGTTTTGTTATAATACATTTGACTCTGCATCCTTAGCATAGTGGTGTATGTCCCACAGTATCTCATGTGCTGTTCAATCATTTTAATGGGCAACAAAGCTGTTATCAATATCTACTATATAACATAACACAACATCTTGTAGTTAAGTGTATTTTGTAACTAGACTGTGGATGAAAATGGGGTAGTAGACCAGTTAATTTACCTGGTAATCAAAACGAGAAATGAATAAAAACATAACATGACATAATACAGAGGGTTATGATTAGGTCTCCAATCATAACCAAGCTATGTTTGAGTTATGGATGTCAAGAAATTAAACTCTTTGGTACCGTATCCAACCCTCACTTGATGACTGCTTCAATGAGACCAAAGCCACATAGAGGGTTATGATTTAGAGTCCAGTTGTAATTAAGTTGTTATGAATCTGAGATATGGATGTCAAGAAACTCACTTTCTTTGAATGCTTTACCGCAAACTCCAGTAGATTATTGCTTGAATGGCACCACAAAGCCTTGTGCTTCTCTTTAACAATTTCACCATCATTTACCTCACAGATTTTTACCTGCTGAACATAACTACACAGTTGGCCCATTAACAGACACAAGTTATACATTTCTATTTTAGCAGCAAAACTAACATCCTTCAAGGAAACATTTTGTCACCTTTTTACTTTCATTGCTATTTCCAGGAAGAGACACTAGCATGTGCTTAGCATCTCTAGCCATTTTTTTATCCAAAATCATCTTCTTTGCCATATTTTGCCAAATCTTCTGGCATCGCCATGTAGATGATATAATTACACAATAGTAACATCAAATTCACTTTGAACTGATAGCTTCAGCCAATACTTTTTACCTGAACTAATAAAGAGTGGTTTGGGGATGGAAACTGTTTGGTTTTCAGAGACTGATTTAGTCTGAGTCACAGAAGAGCAAGATTGAATGACCAAAAATATGGACTTGTATAA
Source organism: Protopterus annectens (assembly GCF_019279795.1). Taxonomy (NCBI): domain Eukaryota; kingdom Metazoa; phylum Chordata; order Ceratodontiformes; family Protopteridae; genus Protopterus; species Protopterus annectens. Next base: position 911,693,656 of record NC_056744.1, on the reverse strand, counting down.
AATAAGTTTGAGATTACCATTTCTCAGATTATTCCATTTTCTCTGAGGTATAGTGATCTCAAAGTGGGTATATATAAAAACATTGGTGTATATATAAGAACACAGCTATGGAGATCTTGCCCCCTTGCTGAAAGCAACTTTAAAGGAGAGCACACATGTTCAGAATTCATTATTTCCCTGTATTTTTTAACTTTTCTCATAATTCTAGGACCTGCACTTCAGAGTCACAAAATTACAATAGGGAGCTTTTAGGAGACATATTCATCCACTATCAGGCATGCACACTCGATTTTATTGCATTGGACAATGTACTCTTTAAATGCACAAAAATATTTACCAACATTCTTTTCTTATTTCCACATATTAACTGATGTTACTTATATTGAATTTCAGATATATTATCATCAGTTAATCACTGACTTTTCAAATAGGTATTGTCCTGCTTGTTTTTCTTTTGCACTTCTGAACATGCTTAACATCACATTATACAACTCCCCCCCCATTAATATTCAAAAACGTGCACGCTGATTGGTCAGCGTGCACGTTGTAAATCAGAGTTATAGTAATGGAAAAAGGTCCAGTCGCCCAGACTTTTTCCATTACTATAACTCTTTTTTCTCACTGTTTCATTATGTTAAACTCTTTTAACATAGCAAGACAGTTTGTAAAAAGCAATGGAGATCTTGCTTTCTCCGTTGCTTTTTCAAAACTGTCTTGCTATGTTAAATGGGTTTAACATACCGAGACAGCTTTAAAAAAAGCAACGGAGATTCTCTGTTGCTTTTTTTAAAGCTGTCTCGCTATGTTAAACCCATTTAACATAGCGAAAACAGTTTCTACAAAGCAACGGAGATCTTGCTTTCTCCGTTGCTTTTGCCCACAGTTCTGATGTAATGTATAGGTATACGCACGCGCAGTATATTAGAACTGCCGCAGAATACCAGACAGCTGCGGAAGGGCAGCAAGGAGGCATTATACAATGCCATTATTTAAGAAAAGTAATTATTTTTTTTCTTAAATAATGTCATTGTCTAATAGCAATATCCCACTTCTGGGAGTGGGTAATGCTGGATTTACCCACGGTTGGCTTTGTTTGGTCACTCGGGCTTCGTCCTCGTGACCAAACCACGCCAACCGTGGGTAAATCCAGCATTACCCACACCCAGGCGTGGGTTATTGCTATAATATCTTTTACTAAAATATGATTTATTTAGCACTCTTATCTAAAGTCAAACTTAAATAATTACTAAGTATCTCTAATTTCTCATTTATAACAGTTTTATGGTAAAAGCTAAACTAATCAAGCTGACTAATTGTACAATAAACATTTTCTAGTATTAAATTTTGAACATCTCTTGGAAAGAATGTTTCATTAGACCCTTCCCCTTCCACTTGAACTTCTCACATAACAGAAAGATGATAATTTATTATCTAAAATCATACATAAACTTAACATATTTGTAGTCTCATTGGACAAATCCCAATCTGTTAGAGATGTGACAAGAGTTTAAAAAACTTTGTAGCCTTTGTAACATGTTATAGGATTCTTCTAAAGATCACATGCATACAGTTTCTAACAATTTATCAGTCTGTTATAAACATTTTTAAATATTTTGCTAAACAGTGGTCCTACTTACAGGTGGAAATTTCATGCTAGTCTAAATATAGGTGTTTTGCCTAAGAATAATTTAAATATAAGAACACTATGCTAAATAAACCACCTAATTACTCATCACTGGCTATAAATGTATTGTTCTTTTTATGTCATTATTTTAAGTCTCCCCAATTTTGAATCAATTACAATAAACTGTATCATTATTTTCAATCCTCCTCTAATCTGGTATCATCTCTCAGTATGACAGAAAACATAATACTTTGGCTTGCTAAAAACCTTTACCCCTCCATCTTTAATTCAAAATTCAGACAGCACACAAATGAGGTAGTGTATCCCAGCTCACCAGTAATATAACATCATTTTTAGCAAAAAAAATGTACAATTTGAAATATGAGTTTGATATGAAGTAGACTGAGTTACACATACAGTTTTATGAGTCAACATAAAAAAAATCAGATAATCCAGGGGAGAACTATTTAACTGTGTGAGGCTATGCTTTATTACCTGTAAAGAACATTTCAAAATATGTTGTGTGTTATACAACCAGTTTACTTTCAAATGGGATGAAAGGTTACAAAGAGCTAGAAATTAATTATTTCAGAACACTTCACATGACAAGCACTAACACCCATCATGACATCACCAGTATACTTGACTGACTTCTTTATTTTCTTAGAAATCAATGAAAACTGGTGCAATATCCAACTCTTATAGTGATCCTTCAACTTTGTAATATTAAAAAACAGCAGTTCTTCTTCTTCAATCAAATTATCCAGATTAGGGAAATGAGGATTTTTTTTCCTTTAAATTTTGGATTTCCTCTACATGAGTTTTTCTTCCTATACTAGATTAAGCTGTTTACTACTACAACTATGTATTCCTTTCTATACAAGGCAATCTGGCACATATGAAGGAAGGCAGTGTTAAGAATGTTCCTCACGCCTGAATAACTAAGGAGATCTAGGATTGTATGAGCTCAAAGGATGAGGCATGGAGGGTATATATGAAATCTTTGGAGCCATCTGCTCATAATGCATAAAGAACCCTTAGAAACTATTGCATGGTCAAGATAAGAGAAGAATGAAGCACTTAATAGGTTTGTAGCAGTCATATTATGCAAAGCAGGGCATACTGTACTGCAACTAAGATCACAGGCTAGACAATTCAGATACCCTTTACTGGATATTCAGGTCAGTAGATTACAGAAAACATCAGTCAGCATTTCTTTGCTGCATCTGCATCTCTGTAAAATTGTCTACTTTAATCTCAACTCCTGCCTACTCATTTACTGACATCTGAAACACAGTAAGGATTTCAGACTAAACATGGCATAGACGGTTCTCTAGTTAAAATAATTAACTATACCATAGCTTCTCTTGAAAACTGTAACTATGCTGCAGTAGTATTTCTAGACCTGACAAAGGCAATTAGAACAGTGAGATATTTCCTTCTGTTTGGATAGACTGAAGTTTGGGATGTTGATCCCAGAAGTTTGTTGTAGTTCCAGAGTTATATATAAGTCATGCACATTTTGTCTGATCGGAGCTTTTACAGATTGCATTCCTTTGGAAATGGCCATGCATGCTTTATGTTCCTGCTGTCTGTAACCTGGCTGTGGCTATCCCATGGTAAAGCTGTGTTTTTTAAGAATGGTAGTGACTTTGTAATTAGGGCAAATAAGAATCAGATTAACTTGTAGGAGGTCCTACATTCTCCCCGAACCAAATTATCAGACAGTGGTCTATAACTGAATCTTTATAAAGCCAAAAACACGAGAGTCAGTCTTAGGTCTCTCACAGAAGATAGATCCACAAGGACTACACAGCTGCTGAAACTGTTGTCAAAGATATTTATTTGGGGCTTAGTCTTAAAGAGAAAACATAGTGGTTATGTTCTTACTCTAGCTTGAAGGTTTGCAAAGAGCTGAGTGCTGTCCATAGGCCAAATAGCACCTTACCATGGCATCAAGTCTGAACATTGCAGCGTTTATGCTTTTAGCTCATCTGCTGTTTGTCAGGGTGGACATGTGCAATAAATAACCAGGTTTATTACCATGCCTTCTGAGAGCAAATAATAATATTATGAGTTGCATTGCTGATGCACCCACTTGCTCCCACTGTTGCAATACATTCTTCCATGTATGCTGCTTCTGTCTTTCATTAAAAACTATGTGTGTTCTGGTGTGGCCTGAGTTTTGCAGTCCCTTCAGCCTACAGTACTACAGTCAAAAATCTTCTCCACTGATACCTGCAGGTCAGGATACAAGGTATTAACAGCAATTTAAAATGACAATATCCAGAAATCTGTTGAACCACGGGTTCAAACCTTTTAATTTAGACGTTCTTTAGACATGGAACCACTTGCCAGTGCAGCTTAGGGTTTGATCCTTCTATGTATCTTTTAAAATGAGTTGCACTTTTTTTATGCATGTTTAAACTGATTTGTCTGTGTTGTCATATTGCACAAATTATGACCTTATGTCGCAGATTGTCTCACTGACCCTTCTCCTGCTTCATCAGTATGCACGTAGACCAACTGTATGAGTATCACTGCTGCTATATATAAACACCATGAGCTTAAAAGGCCTTGCCATAATACTAAAAAGATCAGCTAGTTGACCTGTGACTGTATTTAAGATAAGCAAGACAGATATATGCAATGTTTACTACTTGCTGCCCATCTTTATGCTGTATTTTTATAATTATTTTTGTCTAATGCATTTTTATTGAATGAGCTTTTCTTTTTGCGTCTCTGATATAAAGTTATTATGCTCAATTGTACTAACCCAGCAGTTAAATGTAAATAAATAAATAAATGCATACTTGCATGCATGCATACATATGTGTATTCACATCACACAAATAAAAAATGAATAAATAAATATAAAAGACTAAGTTGGTTATCTTCATTGAAAAATATGACAAAGGAAGGGACAATGAACAGGGATGTGTATATTCTTTTCTATGGCATTACTGGACTAGAAGATTCTATACTCTATAGGTAGGTATACGGGTAGGTCTGATTACAGCATATATATCAGGAAAAAGAAAACAATTGATGATGAGTATGACAAATATATGTCGATAGCAGATAAGTCGCAATAGTTTCATATTATACAATAGAAACTTGTTCAAAATTTTGCAAAATGGAATTTCTAGCAGAACATACAATTCTGGCAATGATATTGCAGTCTCCAGGGTTGTAGAGAAGCTAACTAAAGATGATGGCAGCTAGTCATCTGAGCCCCTGACTCGCTTTGAAAGTGCCAAAAGACAACAACATGCAATTAAGGATGCAGCAGAAAAATTCATGTGCCGTACTTGGGAGGTTCATAATTATCATTTGCAATAAATAATTAGACATATGAATTAACAGTATGGCAAAAGGACCCAACAACAGACAGAACAGTTTTGAACAGTTAAATAGCAGTGCTGGTGAAGTCACCCTTAGCTGCTGAACTCTGTACAGGCTTTTACTCCAACACCATGAGCAGTGCCCAGTTTTCAAAAAAATGTGCTAATATTACCAGACGGTATAACCCAAAAAACCTAAAGGCATCAAAATTAGCAGCTATAAAAATGAGGATGACCAATGCAAGAGAAGACATGAACATTTCTATATATTTTTAGATACAGAAAGGAGAATGACATGTTATATGATGCCAAATCTGAAATATTGCAACAGTTGGAAACAAATAATTACACAATATGGTATGAAAGAAGAGATACAAAACAGAACAAAAATGAAGACAAGAGTACTCTTGAGTCCAGAGCTTTGTCTTGGTTTTTGTTTTGGTTTTTGGTTGCATCGGTATACCACATCTTTTATGTTTAGTTATGCAAGAAGAGATGTAGTAATAGTGGGCTTGAGTATATTGAGAGGAAATGGAAAGAGTTAACTGACAGACTAAAGAATAAGTTGTGGAACAGAGACACAATGCACTATACTAAAGTAATGCAAAATACAATGAAATTATTTTACTATGGTGTACGTTTATGGTGCCACATATCCTTACTGCATATAGTAATGAATTTTGCACAGGCCAACATGAAATTAATCTGTTATAATCACGTTACACATTCTCCTCAGTTTTATCACCAATGATATGCATTCATTATGTTAAGAATTATAGATGGACAGTAGCTTTTCAGGTACAGCTTCTGCCTGCTGACTAAAATAACTGCTAGGTCTGTCTCTTGTCACCTTCATGTACATTACCTGTTCAGAAAACTGGAATCCTGGCTTCATCATTGCCTTCACCTAAAGGTTCCATATCTATTCCTGTATAGCATTTCTAAATTCCAGGTCATCATGGTTAATAATAATCAATACTCTTTTGAATTAAAAGGGCATCACCTTGGTAAAAGGCTAACAATGAGATCTTTTAGTTCAAAGGTCATATACTGAGAAATGGTGCTGCTCTTTCAAAGTGCCACACATTAAGAAACATCTGAGTTTAAAGGTCATACACTGAAAAATGTTTTTACTCTTTCAGACTGCCACAAATTATAAAAGCCTTGAAGGTAGGTAGGGATCCAGAAGTTTCTTCTATTCTGCAGTTGCAGTAATCAACAGTGAAACATGATGCTGTCATGGAAACAAGGTTCTGCAACAAAATGACAGAAACACAGTCTTTTATTATAAAGACAATAACCAATCTAACACTGAAGACCCAAAAACAGACTGATACTCTGGCAGCACTAGGCTAAGTTTTCTATTGTGTGGGTTTTGTGTGTGTGTGTGTGTGTGTGTGTGTGTGTGTGTGTGTGTGTGTGTGTGTGTGTGTGTGTGTGTGTGTGTGTGTGTGTGTGTATATATATATATATATATATATATATATATATATATATACACACACACACACACACACACACACACACACACACACACATATAGATAGATAGATACATATATACATATATATTCATTTCAAAGTTAAATTTATTTACAGAGAAGTGTAAAATTAATGTGCACTTCCAAATACAAATTTAAAATGGTCAGCACACTTTCTGTATACTTCTGTACAAATCAGTTTTATAAGTGTATATGATTTCATGACAAACTGATGTAAATCTTTTCAAGTGAAGCTTTCCTATGACTCCCTGAGTACATCCAGAGGACTGTCTTCTCTGGTATTCCAAAGCTTCACATCTTCCTCTGTTAAAGACCCACCAGGAGTCTCCAATGTAGGGCCAAGAACTTTCTTCTTGGAGAGGCAACATTTCCAGCCCTTCTTTTAACAGCATTTTTCAGGTGAAAATGTCTTGAGACAACTGCATGAATTATTAGCATATCGACCTACCTGACTGTATATCTATCTATCTATCTATCTATATATCTATCTATCTATCTATCTATCTATCTATCTATCTATCTATCTATCTATCTATCTATCTATCTATCTATCTATCTATCTATCTATCTATCTATCTATCTATCTATCTATCTAGAGAGAGCATTTCTAATGCACCAAATAGCATTTTTTGATATTCATGTATTTCGGCTTTTTTTTTTCTCTTAATCAGACACCACAATATGAGATTACAGAATGACAAAAACAAAACATCAGATCATAAAGTTGCTTGATTGCCTCCATGGCAGCAATACACATGCACACACACACACACACACACACACACACACACACACACACACACACACACACAAACACACACACACACACACACACACACACACACACACACACACACACACACACACACACACACACACACACACACACACACACACACACACACACACACACACACACACACACACACACACACACACAAAATCATATACATACATATATTTCTGATTACCTCAGCAGATGGAATTCCTTTTGGCCTTAATTCATTATTTGTCTTTTTTTCATTAGATCAAGAACTATTTGTATTTTCCCTTGGCTTTTCCCCAGTAACACAATGGACACAGTTAGACCTGAGGATGTCATCTTCTTTTGTAATTCATTTGCTTACTCATTGCCAGGGCGGCCGCGGTGGTGCAGCGGTTAGCATTGCTGCCTCCCAGCAAAAGGTTCTCCAGTTCAATCCTCAGCTGGGGTGCCTTCTGTGCAGCGTCTGCATGTCCTCCCTGTGGTCGCTCCAGTTTCCTTCCACATCCCAAAGACATGCTGTAGGTGGATTGGACACTCTAAATTGGCCCTAGGTGTGAGTGTGTGCATGTGTGTGCCTCCTGTGGAAGGTTGGGTGCCAGGCTGGCAACTCGACACCATAAAACTCCACTGCCAATCATGAGCGGACAGGTGATCCACTGTGGCAACCCCTGACCGGGAAAAGCCAAAAGAAGAAGATTTGCTTACTTTTGCCCATAGGATTTTATTGGCAAAAAAACTTGTCATTACATTCATCAGTGTACCATATTTTGTCTGATCTCTCTTCTTTCGCCCTATATAATATAACTCATGACATCACTGAGATACAGAAGCTCCTCTTCCACAACAAAGTAATGATCTAGAAGAGGATGATTATAGGAAAATGTATTTTGCATGCAGGAGAATGAACCACTGAAATTATGAGTCATACTATTCTATTCAGGATAAATGCAAACAGCATAAAAGGTTCCAAAATATATTACAATCAAAGGAGATAAAAACTATTGGGAGTGGAGCCAGAGAAATGTGCAAACATTATTCAATCAATGCGAATAATTCTTCAGAGATACATTTATGGTTTTCTGTGTTAAGTAAATGTCTGTAGCCTATGCCTACTTGTTGCAATGCCTAAGTAATATTCTTGTCAGATGTGTTTTGGCATTTAAGTTATATTTGATGTATTTATTTTTAGTTATTGAAGAAACATATGAAAAATAAAATGGTGTGGCAGATATTAAAATCAATTATATTTTGACTTGAAAACAGCATAATGCCAATTAGCACAGATGATGAGGAACTGATACATTGATAGTCTATGGTATTCCAGAACAGATGAAGGAAATACAGGTTTTAAATTGGCATAGCCTCAAAGGTTAATTTAAAATATGACTTACAGTCAAACATAATTATATACACTCTTCCACTGAGTATATATGCACACACACACACACACACACACACACACACACACACACACACACACACACACACACACACACACACACAGAATCAAAGAGGAAGTTGAAAAGCATATGAAATGTGGACTATCAATCAATACATTTTCTGCTGTAGTGTTATCTTTTTAGGCCTCATTCAATTCTAAAAACAACCAGCTTGAAAAATATATAAGACAAACATTGCAGGTAATGTTGGTTTTGCCAAATGCCAGATTGTTAACAAAATATTTCTTTGCCTGAAAGACTTCCTGGTTTAAGGCTCCAAAGTGTTATGTGATATATCTTTCATTATTGCAGATTCAGGGGGTTAAGAGACATTTTCTCAATATTTATAAATGGACACTTACAGGACATTAGCCAAGAGGGAAAGTTAGAGTTAGAAAATGCTCACACAATAATAGGTAACAATGACATTGAGAATAATTTTGCATGAACTTGGTGTGCATACAAATCAGGAATATTTCCTGAATAAATGTCAATATGTAAAAATACATGAAAATATAATCCTTATAGAGGACATAACTATTTAAAACACTGACTGTGTAAATTACTCAACAGTGACAATCAAACCAAATCAGTTAACTTATCTTAAATGGTTAACGTTTTACTCCACACAAAAAAAAATCTGAACATTTTTTTCAAAAACCTGGACAGTTCAGAGGATGTTATTCTCTATTATCAACATAACCATGTCAGAAAGAGTTTTTCAAATAGGTCTACAGGACTGCGTATCTGCTGCAGTAAGTAAAGTAATGTCTTTTGGCTTTTCCCAGGTAGGGGTCGCCACAGCGGAACATTGGTCCGCTTATGATTGGCAGTAGATTTTTACAGTGCCGAGGTGCCAGCCCGATGCCCAACCTTCAATGAAGGCACACCCATTCATGCACGCACCTACCTGCATGTCTTTGAACGTCATTCAACCATGGGGAGGACATGCAGACTCCACACAGAAGGCACTCCAGCCGAGAATCAAGCTGGAGAACCTCTTGCTGTGAGATGACAATGCTAACCGCTGCACCACCGCAGCCTGTTGCGTATCTGATGCAGTAGCGATGTTTATCTTTTAATGTCAGTAAAATGCAGCATCACAACATTTGGCCAAATGGATAAAAATTATGATTACAAAATAAATGGTCAAATTATAAAACAAAGATACTATCATTAAAGCTCAAAGGATAACAATAAACAACAACTAACACTGGGATCAGTTTGCATCTATGAAAGCCAGAAAAAATCATTTTGTAGGCATTTAATTTTTAAAGGTATGACTAGTTCCAGAGACATAAATTGCCATTATATCTCTCTGACCCAGCAAGTTTTAAACATAGTAGTATATTCTGTAGCCTTGGGTGGCCACGGTGGTGCAGTGGTTAGGGTTGCTGCCTCACAGCAAGAGATTCTCCGGTTCGATCCTCAGCTGGGGTGCCTTCTGTGTGGCGTCTGCATGTCCTACCTGTGGTCGTGTGGGTTTCCTCCAGGTGCACTGGTTTCCTCCCACATCCCAAAGATATGCTGTAGGTGGATTGGGCACTGTAAATTGGCCCTAGGTGTGAGTGCGTGCATGTGTGTGCCTTCTGTGGAAGGTTGGGCTGGCAACTTGACACCATAAAACTCCACTGGCAATCATGAGTGGACAGGTGATCTGCTATGGTGACTCCTAACCAGGAAAAAGCTGAAAGAAGAAGTATATTCTGTAGCCTTCAAACAATCCATATGTAGCAATCAGAAAATGTGCAATGTTTCTTGCTAGAAATCTCAAAGGACTCAGAAGTCTATAGTATTCAGAAGTGGTTCAGCAGCTATCATTTGATTCTGTTTCTTACAGGTTAGGTAAAGGTTTCCTCTACTTGGTCTAGAAGACAACCTCTGATCCCATTCTTCTGAAAGCATATTCCTGATATATACAACGAATTGAAGAAACTAATACTAAAAGTCGTAATAATAGGAAAAATAACAGCCACATTCATACCTCTCAACCTGGTAACATCAAAAATCTGGACAAGGCCCATAAAAAATAGGTACAAATCTGTACGCTGATTAACATCTAATTTGCATACATAATTATGTAACCCCACCCACTCCAATGGAATTGTGGGATACCAACTTTCAAACACAAACTGAAGAACAGACAACCAAAATATGGCACCAGAGTCCCCCTGCAGCCATTCCAATGTCCCATTACCTGGCTATTTCATCCCATTTACCATAAACACTAATGTATGCATACTGCTTTACTTCTACAATGATTTGGATTTTATTTTTACATTTTAAAGCACAACAATGCAGAAGCACTCAGACATCTGGTAAACAAAGCAATACTGTTACTGTCTCACAATGAAAATAGGCTTGGCATTAAAACTTCTCCGCCCTTGAAACAACATTGAAACCCACACCACATCCAAAGAAAATGCGTGTGGCTAAGCGGTGGATAAAAATCACCTTTGGGCTGCTTTCAAATCATTGGCCCTTGCACACAAAAGAAACATACATGTGTTATTTTCTTTGATACACCTTCCTGACTTTATTAAAATTATATTCATTGTATAATACAAGGAATACAGCACACTTGTTTCAAATTATATTCCTTGTATAATACAACACACTTGTTAGACAAAGCGCATTTTAAAATTTATTGTTTGAACATTTTTCCAGTAGTAGGCTGTACTGTAGGCAGTGAAACAAAACGCATGAACCAATAATGACAAAACTGTCCAGTTCAGAACATTTCCATCATAAAAGTCTACTTCCACACCCACACTATAAATAGAATGACAGTAGTATAAGCCATATGTAACTTGCACAGCATCTCACACTTATTTTCAATTTCATTTTTTGGTGGGGGGACAAAAGGTAAAAAAACAGGGATACATTTTAAACATTACTTGTATAATTTTGTAAAGTTGCTAGAATAAAATGTTGTGCTACCACCATGCATTTCACTGACAAGTTTTGAACCCAGGGCCCTATGCACCAGTGACCAGGGTCAGAACAACATACCACTATGCCAAATCAGCAGCTTCCTGAAAAATAGGAAGACTGAAACTTAATGGCTATCATTTAGTGAATTCATTTCTTACTTCTCACCGTATCTCTCAACCTCTTAGCACAAAAAAAAAAAACTGGACACAGTTCACATTTGGTGGTGGCTAGAGACTTTAGGCTCTTTTAACCCTGTACCCAAGGTACAGGGTTTGAGACATGAAAATGACTGACAGCACAGAGAAGCTAGAAGCCAGCATTGATGCTAAAAGCCAGCAAGCTGTAAAAATGTTTGGCTGTTAATTACAGAAGGGTGATGACCAACCACTGTTTTTTCATGCATCTTTACCTACATGGGTCATTACTTTGTGAGCAGGTTATGTGATTATTTTTAATAATCTGCATTACTCATTTTATTTAAGAGATGCTTTTAAAGGAATTATGAAGTAGTATGTGTTAAAACTATCATTTCTAAATAATATCTTAGTGTGTTGTGTGTGTTATTCAGTTTATGCATATTTTGTTTGTTTTCATAACAAGGTCATGACTGAAAAGATACCCTCATGGTCCAATTCACTAACCTTTGAAATATAATAAATATATTAAGTAAATTATCTATTTGCATGGAAAAAATGTTTATTCACTATAACAAATGCAGACTTACAGGAAAAATCTGATCCAAAGTATTTATGTGCTAGTGTGTCTGGAAAGAAGTAATCATTTTTTGTACTCATTTTTCATTTGGAAACTCCTTAAACATATAATAATCCCAACAACTAAAGTACTTGCCTAAGCATAGCAGTAAAAGTCTTAGTTCCTATCATCTATTTACATCTGTATGATACATTGATAGGATGGAGCTTCTAATACAAAGCAAAGACATCTCATACACCTAAACCACTGCATGCTTTCTGATTTCATTCGATCATTTTGCAAACTGTTCTTCACTCTTCTCCTTCTCTCACATACACACAACACACACACACACACACATACACACACAATTGTGCAAAGTGAAAGCAGCATCTTAGATTTCATTTTGATTTGGAATAAATAAAAACTTGACTGTTTTAATCTCATAAATCCAGTGTCTTTATTAATACAAAATGCAGTAATACTAATTCAAAAAAGCCAGCAATATTCAATGCATTCACACACACACACACACACACACACAATTGTGCAAAGTGAAAGCAGCATCTTAGATTTCATTTTGATTTGGAATAAATAAAAACTTGACTGTTTTAATCTCATAAATCCAGTGTCTTTTTTAATACAAAATGCAAAGCCAGCAATATTCAATGCATTCTCAGTTCTGAAAGGATAGGCTAGAACCAGCCAACTAACTTACAGGCTTTGAAGTGCCTTTTACATACTCTTAACAAGCTAACGTTCTTGTAAGGTATATGGCATTCTGCAAATGTACACATACACACACGAGCGACCATAGTACATTACTTTAATGTAGTTTAAAAAATGTTTGCCTAAACCTTTTACATACTCTAACAAGCTAACCTTGGTAATTATTAATTTAGCTAGAAAATAGTAACACTACATCCTTATCTACACACACACACACACACACACACACACACACACACACACACACACACACACACACTCACCTACCTTACTTTGTTTGCAGCCAGGTGGTGATAATACATCGGCATTGCAGCAGCTGATGAGCCTTCACTAATTCAGTCACAAAAATCAGCCTTAAATCCACAAACAAGCAGCCAGAACTAGAAGCTAATAAATAATCCAGAGTCCAGACCATAAATGAAAACGAGCACTTGTAATGATCAGCCAGGCGCGACTATGACTTGCATCAGCAAACAAACTGTTCCCGCTCAGAAAGTATTTAATTTTGAGCCAGAAATATGTGTGAATATGTACGCGAGCTCAATTCTAACAGGCTGACAACCCTGACGGAGCTGACGTCATCGCGCATGATGATGTCAGCTGACAGCGCAAAAACTTAAAAAAAATAATAAAAACACTGTGAAAGAAAATCGGAACTAAAGGGGTGCCACTCGGGAATCGTGGCACCCCAGATTTGGACCCCAAAACTCAGTAAAAACCGAGTAATTCGGGACAGTTGGGAGGTTTGGCCACATTGTGCCATAACTTTCTGTTAAATAAAAACAAATGATAACAACACAGGAGGCTCAGATGCAAAAGTTTACTAGTGTACACCAGGAGGCAAAAAACCATACAAGTACAGAGTTTTGTCTGACATGATGCAGGAAATACACAATTTTATATAGTCTTACATTCAAGCTGTGCCCACCTTACTGACGTGGCTAGTCACAGGGCACCTACATCACTATGGTCTACAATATTCTATTCATAAGAAAAAGCTGATGTTATACATTTTAAAAGTTTTCCCATGGGAATAATACAGCCTTGCAAAGCACCTGGTTCGTTATAATGTCTTTCTGTAAATGTTACTCTTCCAAGGTCTCAGGCTTGCTTGAATACAATAGTCGGTTCACTCTTGTAATATACTTCTTTGTTCTTCTTGCAACTTTTACTTTAGCAGCTGTGTCTTATCTCTGATACATTTACAAGGTCAATTATCTCAGAGGAAGGAATAAGAATATTCAATGCTTTATACATTTAATTTTCCTGACCCAGCAGATAATCATTAGTGGAAAAACAAGCTTGCTGAGCTGGCTACTGCCAGGGTCAGAGTTCAAATACACTGCAGCTCCAAAGCTTCAAGCAATTACATGTAAAATCATTCTTATTGCCATATTGTAAATAGAATAAAATGCATTATATACTATTTGCTTTTAAACTAGCACTTTATACATGTTCAAATACATATTTTTCTAACATTTTCCTCCCTTTTAATACTTTTTATTCTATTCAGAAACATAAACAATGTTATATCGTCTCCTAGCCTTCTCCTTTAAGGACTTTTAACTAGGCAAGTCATTTAGTTTATATTTCGGAACAAGTTTCGTCTGGAATCAATAGTTCCAATTCAATGTCTTGGTACAAAGTTTCAGTTACAGATATATTAACAAAATCTTTGACTAATCTTTTCATACAGGGGATCCCACAACAGACACATGTTCCTAATAGGAGCAGACCAACACAAATAGCAATCAAAATATTCATTAGGATAGAACCCCACCCACCAAACAGACTCTGGAAAAAGTTCATCAGTGGGTTTGGGCCTGGTTCAGTCATGGCCGATACCTGCTGTATTACCTCTAGGTGATCATTAATTTCGTGTCGATTGTCTGGTATATATGCACAGCATTCTTCTTTGATAAGCGCACGAGTACCACCTCTCGCTGCTAGGGTGAAGTCAAGAGCCATTCGATTTTGTAGCACAACAGTTCTCATTGCATTCAGTTCATCAGTCACTAGTTCGAGAGCAGAAAAGTTCGCTACTCATTACTTGAGAAGCTTGACAGTTTTCTCAACTCCCAGATCGATTTGACTGCTCCATATGCTGGAAATATTCCAGCCCAGGATATAACACTGTCACTCAAGTCCATATGAGTCAATTTTTCTTTATCTTTCATGGAATGATGGTTCTTCCAACCAGCTTCGATTTTTCCCATTGGATTTACAGGTTTTCCGATAGGATCTTCAGGTTTTCGAGCTACATCTCTTACATTTCAGATCTTACCTAGAGGCAATTCTGCAGTATGCCTTATAGCTGGAACCAGATAACCCAAAAACAACTGCCGGACCAATTCTCAGGTAGCCATTTGTATGCTTTTTTCCCACAAATAAAATAACAGTTTTCTACTTTGGTACTGATGCGGGTTAGTTCTGAATGAAACATTTTCTTGTCTATAACAGACAATTGTTTATGCAAGACAGGATTTCTCTGCACTTCACTTAATGTTGTTTTCATTAAGCTCAAATATGAATCATAATTTGTGTTACAAATAGTGCTTTTATCTTTAGTTTTAATATAGCATTTATAAGATATAGTTATGTTACAGTTACTCCAACCCACTTGGAGTGTATCATTCTTATAGAAACATACAATTTCCCTCTGTGTAATAGGCAAATACAATGCAATTTTGTCCTGTGATCTTACAGAACCTGTATCAAAAAGTAAATTTTCCCAAGTCTCATTTATCCCCAAGGGGACAGCGGACATCAACAGTCCTCCATATGCTGTTGGTATGGCAGTACAAACCCAGCAATTTGAAATGTTCATAGTCTCTACATATACACGCTTCATAGCTAGGTATGTGTTAAAGTTTGGATGCCAGTCTATAGACAGTTCATCACGTTTCTCCACTTTCACTTGTGTGGTTATATGTAGGAAGAACCACAACAAAAGGAAAGTCATCACAATCATAGTCAATAAATGCATAGTTAGCAAGATGATTAAACAATATCTTCGGGGTTGAGCTGTATTTTTACTCATTTCGCTCTTGGCCATCCTGCCTTTGTTGTGTGTCAGTCACAAAATGTTTATCAAGCTGAAAATTCTTTACCGGTTTACAGTGCGTCAGGTGGACCCAGGACGACCTCTCAGCAACTTTGACTGCAGTAGGCGTCGCCAACAGTACCTGGTATGGTCCTTCCCACTTTGGACTCGCCCAATTCTTCCTCTTCGTGACCTTCAACCAAACCCAGGACCCTGGGGTCAGCACTGCTTCCAACAGTCTGGTCTGTCTTTTATCTGAAAAAGAGTTCAACTGCAAAACAGTTTTATTAGTTAACAGTTTCCTCATATAACTAGCTAATGAGCTGTCAGCCTCTAATTCTGCAGGCATGAGAGCTTTCCACTGTGGCACATAATATGCCCTTCCAAATATCACTTCAAAGGGGGTCAAACCCTTTACATTTGGAACTGTTCTCATGCTCAGCAGTGCCAAAGGCAAACAGCAAATCCAATTCTTCTGTGCATCATCTACTAACTTCCTCAACTTGTTTTTTAAAATTCCATTGTACCTTTCCACCAGTCCTGCAGACTGTGGGTGGTAAGCACAATGCTTTTTCAAGGAGATCCCAAAGAATCTCCCAAGTTGGTGAATCGTCTGATTCACAAAATGTGTCCCATTGTCACTATAGATTCTTTCCGGTATGCCAAATCTAGGAATTATTTCTTTTATTAGGGCCTTTGCCACTGTTGCTGCATCCGGATTTTTAGTTGGAAAAGCTTCTACCCATTTGGAAAACATGTCTATAATTACTAAACAGTATTTTTTCCCTTCACATTTGTTCAGTTCTATGAAATCCATACAGATAGTATGGAACGGATATGGTGGTATAGGAAAACTCCCTTGCTTGGGTTTGAATGCTCCTTGTGCATGATGTTTATTACAGACATGGCATGCTGCACAAAATTTTTGTGTAAAGTTTGTGAATCCATATGTTTGGAATATTCGATTTACTAACTGTACCATCCCCCCTGTTGAGACATGGCACTGCCCATGGCTCAACAAAGCTGCATATCTAAATAAATTAGACGGCAATATTGTTTTTTTCTCTTTGGAGATATACAGTCCATTTTCGAGGATTGCACCTCGTTTCTCCCATTTTTGTTTCTCAGCTTTGTAGTTAATGTCTGCATCGTTTTTAACATTTCTAAATCTAAAATCTCAGAGGGTTGTAATTCCTCGGTTAAAAGTAAAGTTTCTGAGTCTGAGGCTGCTTGCTTAGCTGCATCAGCTTTTGCATTTCCTTTTGAAATTGCATCCTGTTGTTTTGTATGAGCCAAACATTTACAAATAGCTACTTTAGTAGGTAACTGAATGGAATCTAACAAGTTCAAAATAAGTTGCGCATGATTAATCGGTTTGCCAGTAGATGTTATCATTCCCCTATTTTTCCATTGCTGTGCGAAAACATGCACTGTAGAGAAAGCATACTGACTATCAGTATATATGTTCACACATTTATCTTTCGCTAGAGTACAAGCCCGTGTTAAGGCTATCAGTTCTGCTGCTTGAGCAGACAGGTTATGCTGTAAGGGTTGGGCTTCTAAAATCTCTGTATCTGTGACTACTGCATACCCTACTAGATTTTTCCCTGTAGGACCCTTTCTGCATGAACCGTCCACATAAAATGTCACCTCAGCATCATCCAAAGGCATATCAGTAAGGTCTTGTCTGGGCAAAGTTATTTGCTCAATTTCCTGCAGGCAACTGTGTGGTGTGCCATCCACAGGAGTCGGAAGTAACGTTGATGGATTTAATGTTGTACAACGTTCAATTACCATATGAGGTTGGCTCAGCAGTATGGTCATACATGAAAGATGTCTAGCAGGAGATAGATATGCTATTTTCTCTTGCAGTAAAATTATCGCGACTGCATGAGGCACTCTCAATGTGAGAGGGTGGAACAACACCACTGAGGCCGAAGCCTGTACTGCCATTGCAGCTGTGACTACTGCTTGCACCCAGTGAGGCAATGATCGTGCCACTGGATCTAACCGTGATGAATAGTAAGCTATGGGGCGTTGCTTATCCCCATGCTGTTGCGTCAAAACTGATGTCATGTATCCCTGCTTACAATCTACGGTCTGAAAAAATCTTTTGTGGTAATTTGGAAGTCCTAAAACTAGTGATGAAGCTATCAATTGTTTTAGTCTGCAGAAAGCTGTTTCTGCTTTAGGTGTCCATTGTAATACATCTTGTGCTGCCATTGGTGTTTTATATATTAAATCAGCCAGTGGAGCAGATTCTAAAGCATAGTTTGATATCCAGCTTCAACAAAAATTAGTCGTTCCCAAGAAGGACATCATTTCCTTCTTGGTTGCTGGTTTGGGTGCCTGTAAAATCGCTGTTTTTCTGTCTTCGTCTAATATTCTACCTTCATTGGATATTACATATCCTAGGTATCTAACCTGTTTTCTCCAAAGTTGTAACTTACTTTTGTTTACTTTGTGTCCTTGTGCTGCTAAAAATTTCAATAATGCTATCGTATCTTCCCTGCATTGATGCTGGGTAGGGACTGCTAGCAAGATGTCATCTACATAAAGTAGAATCTGACTACCTCCTGGTGGAGTAAACCCTGCCAGGTTGCTTGCCATTTCTTGTGCAAATATCGTTGGACTTTCACAATATCCCTGCGGTAGCCAAGTATAGGTATATCTTTTACCCTGAAATGTAAATGCAAACCAATACTGGCTATCAGGATGCATAGGTATTGAAAAGAAAGCATTGCTTATATCTACCACAGTAAAATATTTTTGTTGTGGTTTTAAATCATTCAACAAGGTGTGTGGGTCTGGCACCGTAGGTGCTCTGGGTATTATTGCATTGTTTACAGCTTGTAAATCCTGTACCATCCGCCATTCCCCGTTTGCTTTTTAACAGGAAATAGAGGGTGTTACATGGTGAATCAAGAGATTCTACCAGTACTCCTTCCTTGAGTAATGCTGCTATTATAGGCTTGATTCCTTGCTCTGCATCTTTCCTCAAGGGGTATTGTCTTTTGTGGTCTAAATGCTGATTTTGGTGTAATAGTTACTGGTCCTGCTGTTTGAATAAGTCCTACATCTGATTTACCTGTTGACCAAAGAATATCTGGTATATCACACAAGGCTTTTTCTTCTTCTTCTAATAAGAATGCTAATCGGCTGTCTTCACTAGTTTGTAAGTGTACAGCTGGATGTGTCTGTGTTAGCCAATTCAATTTCTGTTTTTGTATTCCCTGTTCTGATAATTCTAAATCAGTTTGTTTTTCCCATCTTGTTACTTTTTCTCCTAAGTCTGCCCATCTCACATCCTTATTCTTTGTCAAGCTGACATGTGGTAGTCTATTAGATTTGTACAGTGTCATGAATTCCTGAGGTAGTGAACAGCTTATCTCACTGTTTCCCTCAGTATCCCAATACAAGGTTCGCAATACTAATCTGTTAGCAGGATTTTTGAACAACTCTTGCTCATATTCTTTATCAGGTCCTGGCATGCTACAGTAGTATAGAGTACAATGTAACAAATGCTGTTGGTCAGTGTTAAGGGAGGGGGCCTTACTGATGGCTACATTCATCAGTTCTCCGGTTACTGCCCCTGGACCAGTCGTAACTAGGTCCTGGCTGTACCAGTAAAAGGTTTCACCCTCCGGTCGCACCACAAAAGTATCCATTTGTCTTTGTGCTTCCATACCCTGCATAGTGGGAACTACCGCTATGCCAAATATCTGCATAAGATCTCTTCCCAGTAAGTTTACTGGACATTTTGCAGAAACTACAATTTTACTTTTCTGAGTCATGCCTGAAACAGGGTCAGTTATCGCTATATCATGGGAGAGTGGCTCCCTATATAGCTGTTCATTTGCTGCTTTCACTAATATATAGTCAGGTGATTCAGAATATTCTGGTAACTTTGAAGGGTGTATCAAAGTTTGTGATGCTCCTGAGTCACATAAGAATTTCACTTCCCTTCCTTCCACCAGAAGTGTAACTTCCGGTTTTGTGTCTGCCAAATAGAGCTCCAAGCTCAGTAATGCCAAATCTAAAATTTCATTTTCTTCATCCTCTACATCTGCTTGCACTTCCTCTGTTCCTTCCACTACATTTACGTTTGCCCTTTGTTTGTTTTCCTTCCCTAATGATTTCTGATTTTCATCACTATCATATAGTCAGTCCTCATCACCTTTATTTTCTGTAGTCACCTTTTTATTTAGCCTGCAATCCCTTGCTAAATGTCCTTTCTTGCCGCACTTAAAGCACTCACCTTTCCTTTTTCTCTCTCCAAAATCTTCTGACCTTTTGTCAGATTGTCTATTTCCTGGGTATTTTTCTTACCCTTTTTACCTGACTGTACTACAAAGACCTCTGTCCGTCTTCAGCTGTGAAGACCTGTGTCTTCTTTTTCTTTTACTATTAAAGTGTCTTTCAGCATGTCTGGCATATTCAAGTAAGGCTTGTAGCCTACTTGTTCGATGATCTATCATATGCTTTGTAATAAAGCTACTGATAGGTGCAATGCAACCTTTCAAAACGCATTTTTCAGTTGCTGTTCATACGAGGTATCATGTGTCTGATTTTCAGGAATAGCCATACCACTATGGTTATTGAAACATTCCAATAATCTACCATAGTACCCATCTACAGTTTCATTCTTGGTGTATGCATTGATTAATGCAAGTCCAATCTGCTCTAGGTTTCCATTTTCAGAAATTCAGTCTGTAAGACCTTTGACTCTGTTGTCTAATTCTGCGTCACTATGTGGGAGTGGTTTAAGCTCTGCATTACGAGGATTCCAGGTGCCACAAATCATGTGCCAGTCTGGACCCACAATCTGTCTAACTACCTTTTCTACTTCTTCCCCATTCAAGTGGTAACTTAGTCTCATACCTTGTAAATCTTGTAAAAACTTTGTGTAATTAACTTTTGGATGAGGGATTCCTCTGTAGCTTTCGAATATCTTCCGTGTCCATGGTCTATATACTAGAAGAGTTGGGTCCTGCCCTTCCTGTCCTGCCTGAGGATTTGGTACCTCGATCAGTGGACAGATTTCTTCCTCACTCTCTTCTAGTGTATTTTCCTATTTGATATAAGTCTGTGTCCCCTAGTGTTTTACGTGTCCGGGACCTAGTTTCAATAGGATCTCTAACAAATGGTTTTAGTACTCTTGTGACTTCAGGATAATGTGGAGGTGGACCAACTTGTCCTCCTGCTTCATATCCTGAAAAGGCATTGAGGGGCGGAGGAGGGGCTGTCGCTCTTACTGTATTATTATCCTCTTTGTCTAAAATAATGTTTTTGCATTTTAGTTTTCTGTTCCGGTTTACTTCCTCAATCCACCTGTGTGCTTGAGGAATGCCTAATCGCTGTTGTTTTTTGCCTGACCTTCTCGTCAGATTTAAGCTGTTTTAAAAGTTTAACTAATGAAATCTTGTTTAATTTACCATCAAATCCGTATTTATTAACCCATTTTGTATAATACCTTACATTATCAGTCCGTTGTAATTGCATATATTTTGCGTCATCAGTTAGGGGCGGATCTCGCGATTTTTTAGTGCACTGATTTCCCATTCTAAAAAATGTTACGTAACCCTTTTCACCACGTGGTATTTCAGTTCCTTACACAGTTTATCTAGAATAACTGCCTACCTTATTCTGTTTCCCTGATCTCTGACAAAATATACAGTAATTTTCTTTTGTCCCTGATCTGTATAACAAATCTCTGACAATGACATTTACTGTAACCTAGTCCCTGATCTAAAACAGAAAAAAGGCAAATATTTTCCTACCTGAGCCTCCTGGGTCGACCAGTTCGAGACCGCTCTTCGGCCGCAGATCAGAAAGTGGCCAGCCTCTCAAGACGACAATTCAGTCAGAGGTCTTTGTGTTTCAAGAAGAACCGTTTTGGTAACTTCTCCTGTGCAGTATTCGACCACCGATACACTCTGATCTGCAGCTTACCAAGGGAATTCCGGTTCAAGGAGGACCAAACTATTAAATAAAAACAAATGATAACAACACAGGAGGCTCAGATGCAAAAGTTTACTAGTGTACACCAGGAGGCAAAAAACCATACAAGTACAGAGTTTTGTCTGACATGATGCAGGAAATACACAATTTTATATAGTCTTACATTCAAGCTGTGCCAACCTTACTGACGTGGTTAGTCACAGGGCACCTACATCACTATGGTCTACAATATTCTATTCATAAGAAAAAGCTGATGTTATACATTTTAAAAGTTTTCCCATGGGAATAATACAGCCTTGCAAAGCACCTGGTTCGTTATAATGTCTTTCTGTAAATGTTACTCTTCCAAGGTCTCAGGCTTGCTTGAATACAATAGTCGGTTCACTCTTGTAATATACTTCTTTGTTCTTCTTGCAACTTTTACTTTAGCAGCTGTTTCTTATCTCTGATACATTCACAAGGTCAATTATCTCAGAGGAAGGAATAAGAATATTCAATGCTTTATACATTTAATTTTCCTGACCCAGCAGATAATCATTAGTGAAAAACATAAGCTTGCTGAGCTGGCTACTGCCAGGGTCAGAGTTCAAATACACTGCAGCTCCAAAGCTTCAAGCAATTACATGTAAAATCATTCTTATTGCCATATTGTAAATAGAATAAAATGCATTATATACTATTTGCTTTTAAACTAGCACTTTATACATGTTCAAATACATATTTTTCTAACACTTTCAGTATTATGAAATATGATTTTTACTTAAAAAAGACAACTAAGGCATTAATTTATTTCACAAATAATCCCAGTCTGCATGTGGCAACAGGAGAATGTCAACATGGGGTTAGTGCACTCAAAGTCCTATAAAGGTACTAGGTCATAAGCTTATCTGTGACATATGAACAAAGTCAGAAAGACAAGGTTTGCTATATATAAAGATGCATTTTTGGTAATTAAGGAGCTGATGAGGGTTGGATAAAGCACTTTACTTTACAGAACCACAATACTGTAATATGTTATGCTATTTTCATCTAGGTAGAAAATATACCCCTCAAGCCCCACCCCCAAGAGAAGTGCAAACATGACTTGAAAATATTTTGGGAGACTGTTCAAAACATGAGTATGTCACAAAAAACAAGACCATGATTTCATAAATCTTATAATAGAAAGGAGTAAACTGCTTATGTTTTACTGCTTTCTAGAAATTCATATGTAGGTTAATTACTCACCAAGGAGATCCCTGTCTCTCATACAACACATTAAGGTTACTTGGCTTCTAAGGAACTGTCTTGAGGCAAAAAAAACATTTCTTTGTGACATAACATAAAGTTATGCTGACCAATCTTTTAATTATTCCCTCCATGGGAATACATGCAAATAATTCATAATCTAAGTTTTGCTTTTTAACTGCAACTACCTCTTAGGTAATAAACAAACTCTTAATTAACTAGAAACTTAAACATATAGTTATTTGAAAAAAACACAGTCTGCTGAAGCATTCTGGCAAGTTAAATCTCTCACATATTCTTTACAAAAGATAATTTTACTTCAAACACTCATGAGTAGAGTCTATCCCTTCAAGAATACTGTTATAATATTTATATATGCACTTTAGCTGCATCTGTACTAGTGGCAAATGATAATTTAAGTAATTCTTTCTGTTTATGCAGTTAATAACATGGTGACATATTCCAAAATAATTTAAGATCAGGGCAAGCCTCTGCCCCAAGTGAAATGCCACAAGTAATGATACCAATAGAAAGACTGTGTTTTCTTCTGGCAATGTTACACATGAGTAGATGTACAGGCCTTTATGAACAGTCCATCCAGCTATGTTTGTCTATAAAATAGTGAACTCTATCTATCACTACCATAGTCCAGTCAAGTATAAATTAAAAAAACACACTTGCAAAAGAATGCATGCCCATATGTAAGGCGTTTTTGCAGTCACGAATGCCAGCAGCCATAATTTGTGCAACTATACAGATACATGGCATTCAGGATACTTATTGTGCCATGCAACAAGTCACCTCTGGAAATAGATGTCTGATATACTCCACTGTTATGATATCATGTAAGGTAGGTAGAAAACTCTGTTGGCTAGCCAATGCTACATCAACGCTGTAAAGTTAATACAGTATATACTATGCAGGTAACAGTTAATGGGATTCTGCAATATTCATACCCTTCATTCCACAATTTTCCATTTAATTAATCTCATTGCTTATTACTTCATGAAATCACTGAGCCCACCTCCCTCATAACCAAAGCTCATCCTGACAGAACAGGAGATGGAAACTGTGTGGCTGTTCTACTGAAGCAAATCCAAATCAACTAACATTTGTAAATTATAGTAATAATTGAGGCCTGGGGCAAACATCAAACTGCAGAAAACCATCTTGCATGTGCACAAACCTCATTTGGGTCTCACAACATTAGTTTCCCTTGTCTGCAGTACAACTAGCTCCACCTGTATGTATGAACTAGTACTGCAGGCTTTTGAGCTGTACACCACCTAATGCCTGCAGTGATGGCTCCAACAGCCACCTGGAGCCGTGTGCTCCTCTGTATCAACCCATTTATTTCAATGTGCTCTGCCTTTTATAAGAAGTTTTCCACTGGTCTGCAACACCAGTTGAAGATTTCTAAGTCCCCTCACACTTATAGCCAAATTGCTGTTATGCAGTGGGAGTAGGTTTCCTGTTTCCCCCATTAGCTAACATGGCTTCAGGAGAAGACTTCTTCTGGAACTGTAAGTGGTATAAATGATTAGATTAGCACATACTGTTTTGGAATTTGACCATGTTCCTGTGTGTATTGAAACCTTTGTTTTATTTTGTGGCATTGGAGACTTTACTCTGTACTGTATGGTATGCAGTACTGCATATATGGGTATCTGCTGCTGGAAGGTAAAGTCCAGTCAAAACAAATGAGTGTTTATATTTCTCTGAATGTGTTTCATAGCATGCTGTTTTGTAATATGCTGCTCCATTTGTTGTACCCTCTAAAGCCCACTTGTAGAGGATGCTTTCATCATTTTGTATGCAGCATTTACCTCTGTGTAACCTTTTGTTTCTTCTGTTACCTGGTGGATTTTGGATAAATACTGAACTGCCTCTCTGCTGCCTCACATGCACATCCTTGTTTTTATTTATATTCCTCCAAAACACAATGCAACACATAGCTACAACCCTACAGAGTTCTGAAAAAAACTTTCCTTCTGCATACAGCATGACATCCCTCCAACCTGTACACCCAACACTGACTTGTGTCTTCACATCTTCTATTGGTGGTCCTGTGGTCAAACCCCTGCAGTGCCTTGCCTGCATGTACAAGGCTCATAGGATGTTCTGGTGTAGAATTCCCTTCATGTGGAGCAATGAATGTCATATACTTACTGACAGTGATGATATACGAGGAGAGGAAATTATATCCAGCAAGTCATATCCCATTTACCACACTGGCATTATTGCTGTTCCTTGCTACTCATAATAAACAATATCCTTGCCACATTTCCAGTGTGTACCACACTACATAGAAACTCTACAACGAGCTTTGAACCCTACTGGAAATTGTATTATGTGTGATATGCAGTGCTCTTTTGATAAACAAAAAGGTAGTGGTATGCATATGTTGCAATTGGGTCAACCCCCCACAAAAAATACTTCTTTTTTCTCCAAATCCTCTTTCATGAAAAGAATAAATAAATAAAATCATCTCTCTTAATAATACAACAACTGAAGTCACTTCTCACAGCAAATTATTAAAGATGATAGTGGATAATAATTTCCCATTACTTTGAAAAAGGCCACTTGCTATGTGGATTATTGCTAGGAAATGGCAAATCATTGTAAAATATTCATTTACAGTCATTAATCTGCAGTTTAAAAAAAATCAGGAACCAGTAAAATGTATGTTAAGTACTCTATGGGTTTATATATATCTCTATATATCTATCTATCGGGTCAATATTAGATCAGTGAACGCTTAAAAAAGCGAAAGCTGATTGATCGACCTTATTTTAGCGAAAGTTAAAAATATCGAAGCAACAGAAACTCAAATATTTTCCTAGGGAAAGAATTTGGTTGTCCGTTTCTCTTGCTCTGGTATTTTCAGTGCTGTGGTGGAAAATTATGGGTCAGATTCAGGTAAGTGTGCGATTGTGTGGATGTGAGTGTTAGGGTGGGTTAGGTGAATTAGGGTTAGGGCTCAGGTTAGGTATATGTGTGATTGTGTGGACGTGAGGGTTAGGGTGGGTTTAGGTGAGTGTGTGATAGTGACAGACCTTAGGGTTAGGGTTTGGGTTAAGGTAAGTGGATAGTTAGTGGGGTGTGCATAGTTTAATATAGGGTTAGGTGTCAGATTTTAGGTTTATGTGTGTGGATTTCTGTTTGTTTGGTGTGCTTGTGTTGTGTGTATGTGTTTTGGATCAGCGATTTTTTCCCTAGGAAAAAAATCGCTGATCTGACAGTTCGAGATTGTAAGCTTTCGCTTACATAAGGTCGATCAACCAGCATTCGCTTTTTTAAGCATTTGTGATCTAATATAGACCCTATCTTTCTATCTATCTATCTATCTATCTATCTATCTATCTATCTATCTATCTATCACGTATGTACATGGGCACCCGCCAACATTTTTGCAGGGAGGTGCAAATCCAGAGGTCCCCTCCACTCAGCCCCCCTCATGCAGCCTTTCCAGTATCCCATTACTTGGCTATTTCTCCCAGTTGCCATAAACACTGTTCAAACCATTCAGTGTGCATACTGTTTTCTGCTTTATTTCTACAATGATTACAGATACTTTGATTTAATTTAAAACTTTTATTTCAAATTTTATAGCACAAACACTGATAGACATTTGCTAAATAAAGCAATACAGTCTCACAATGAAACCAGACTTACAATTAAAATGTCTCTGCCTTTGAAACACTCACATTCACTGAAACAGCATTGAAACCTGCATTCAAAGAAAATGCATCTGGACAGTGGTGGATTAAGTTTACCTTTAGGCTGTTTTCAATTGTACGCACCTTGTTCACATTTTAGGACTATGCAAAAGTTCTTTGATTCACCTTTTGATTATATTAAATTATAATATATTATAATTAAACTATATCCCTTGCATATTACAGCACCACTTGCTAGAGAGTGTTTTAAATTTATAGTTTTGAACATTTTTCCATTAAACAATGAAATAAAATACATGAACCAATAATGACAAATGCCCAATTCAGAACATTTCAACCATAAAAGGACATTCAAACTTCTGTCATTACAAACAACCAATATCAGTCAATATGCACAATATCTGCAGAATGATTCCACATTAAAGAGATCTGTAATTAATGGAAAGGTTGCTGCTAGCAACCAACTTTACATTTTTGTTTCATTTACAAATTCATTGCCTGCTGCCTTTGAAGAATAAATTGCTTATGTTACATTAAAAAAACGAAAATCTGGTAATATTGCTATAGGAAAGGGATTGCAAACAGGTTCGTATTTACTAAGCATTTCATCCAATAAAGGACATACAATTACAGCACCTAGCAGCAATCCATCTACATGCTGTGGGAGTACAACCCAGACCCTTCTGCATCAGAACACACATATACTACCTGTTGTCCTAAAAACACTTCTTCAAAAATGTATACCACAATAGAGATAGCATTTGCTAAACAAAACAGCTGCACATTGTAAACAAACTTAGCATGAGAAGCAGCAAACTTCTCTTCCCTTGAAGCTCACAATTCCATGAAAATGTACTTGAAACTAAATTCCTTGAAAAATATACAGGAAACTCACTTCTTTGAAGAATGCAGTTTGGTAGTTGGGGGTAGAGGATTCAGGTGTTTGTTTCTTGTAGTTAAGGTACAGAGCTGGAGCCTAAGCAAATTACTAACCCTAACTAGGGCATTTTATGCTGTCGCACACATACCTCAACCTCTTAGTGCATAAAATCTGGACAAAGCCTAAAATAAATAGGGACAGATTATAAATATTGCTCTCATGACCTTAGAAAATTGCTAGAATAACTGGATTTGTTTTAGTATGCATTTTTGCTAAAGGATATGAAGTCTAAAACTCAAATATCTGTCATTATTTAGCAACTTCAATACTTTTTATGAGGAACAGACAAAAATATGGGACTAAAATATGGACATTCTGCAAAAACCTGGGCATTTTTACACACACACACACACACACACACACACACACACACACACACACACACACACACACACACACACATACACACACACGCACACATATATCATACCTCTAAATCTCTTAGTGCAAGAAATCGGGACAAAGCCTGTCATAATGGGGGGGGGGGCGCAAAGGACCAAAACTAGGGATACATTTTAAATATTGCTCTTCTAAACTTAGAAAGTTGCTAGAATAACAGGATTTCTTTTAGAGTGCATTTTCTGAAGGATAAGAAATCTGAAACTCAAATGCATGTCATTATTTACTAACTTTAATCCTTGATCATCCCAGCGATTTATGAAAAAAAGACAGTTTTTATGAGGAACAGACCAAAACTGTAAGGCAAAAATCTAGACATTCTGTGAAAATCTGTACAGTTGAGATGTATGATACACATACACCCCTTACCTCCCTATTACAACCCCCCACCATACCTCTCAACCTCTTACAGAGAGAAATCTGGACAAAGCCATAAATAATGGGGAGATAAAGGCCCAAAAAGAAAGTTTTGCATTAGTATGATTTTTCTGAAGGATATGAAGTCTAAATCTTAAATGTGTGCCACTATTTTTTGACTTCAGTCCTCAATGATTTGCCAGCGATTTGACAGAAAAACACAATTTTATGAAAAACAGACCAAAAATATGAGACAAAAATCTGGACATTCTAAGAAAATCTGGACAATTGATAGGTATGACTCCCCACCTCTCTCTTACACACACACACACACACACACACACACACACACACACACACACACACACACACACACACACACACACACACATCCGATACCTCCCTCTTACACGCACACACACACACCCTACCTATCATTTGTCCGTTAGTGGTCTGCAGTCCAAACATCTTCTGGAATTCAAATTCTGCCCATGCAGAAGATGAAGATGTAAAAAACTGATAGCACAGACGCAGAAGATGAAAACAGGTCACAAATACCTGTTGCATCTGTGCAACTGGATGCAAAGGGCATTCTTCAAGAAGAACTCCATGGTGCTGCTACCCTTTACCGGTGCATGTCATTACAAAAAAGCTCTGGTGGTATGTAATACTGCATATATGGATGTGTGCTGTTGGTAGGTGCAGACCAGTCTAAGTGAACTCAACTAAATGGATATTATTAACTTCACAACACTTTAGCTTATTGTATTTTTGACACAACCTATTGACTTATTGTAATCTTTTATAATTTGTTGTAAATGGTATTCAGAAGTCAGGTTTGCATCTACCCAAAACCCAAGTCCTTAAAGAGCTTCACTTTGTCAGTCACTTGATCCTGCGTTAAATAGTAATACTTCAATTCACTTTGTCTAAAACCATAAAATACATTTTTTTAACATTAATCTTCATATTATTATTGCTGGCCTGTAGGACTAAGTTTATTAAAAAGGACTGGAATATATCCTTGTCTCTCTTACTCACCACAAGCTTACCTAATTTTAAATAATTTCTGTACAAGTAAAAATTCAATGAAAATATCTGATGCATAAATAGAAAAGAGGCAGAGACCCAAAACAGATCATTAAGGGACCCCATTTCTATAACCCAAACTGCTGCTTCAGTTCACCGTATAGTCAATGCGTTAAACTCTTTCACTCAACCATGCAGAAATGTAACTACTCTAATAAAAGCCCTATTCTTAGCAACTTACTTATCAGCAACCTATGGTCTAATCTGTGAAAAGCAGATGAAATAATCTATAGAAAAATGTCAACTTCTATGTTGTTTACTATGACGGTAATGACTATACATAGCAGCTGATATATCCTTGGTACATGATCCCCAGACTTCTAAATCTATCTTGTCAGTTATTCAGTTCTATTGATTCTATCAAATTAACGATATTTGACAATAGACTAATCAGTCCATAATTTTTATGGTTTTCATTTGGGCCTTTACCCTAATAAATATATTTAGTAATGGCTGACTTCCAAGCAGCAATCTGAAATTCATAAAAACTCTTATTAAAAATCAGTTTTGATTGTGTTACAAGCTCAGGTTTAGGCATTCTTAACTCTTTGCCTGTTATGTCATTACTGCTGACACAATGCATGCATATGTGTTACAAATACCAGCACCCAGCACAATATTTCATCACTTCTGCTCAGTCTGCACCAAACATGCATAATAAGATTTTTTGCATAACTTGTTTATGATCTCATTACATTGTATGTTTGTAGGAGAGAGAGAAACATAGTACAGTATCATGGCAACCTTCACAATGCTAAGGTTATGTCACTCCACCCTATCCTCTGTTCACATGCAGGAGAGGTGTGACACTGGGATATAATCAAGGCAGACATGATTTTTGGCAGAAGACCCCCCCCCCACATTTTCTGTCCTTGCTACTCACAAATTGCAACACCCTTGTCACATTTCCAATGTGTATCACACTACAGACAAAATCTATAGCAAGCTTTGGATGTTATTGGAGATTGTACTGTGTGTGGTATGTAATAATTCATATATAAATGCAGTCTAAGTAAGCAGTAGAAAGTGGTACCTGCAGCATTCTGTGCTTTCTGTTGTTTGGAGTGAGCTGAAGAGGTTAATCATTATGTAGTGGGTCACTTATCCCATTTCCAGACATAACATGAGGACTGGTAGTTTGGGAATTACATCAAGGCCTGTTTTAAGGAAATACATAATACCTATCCTCTCAGATTTTGCAGAACATTCCAGATTGTTGTCTGTTCCTCATAACATTTGTGGTTTTCTGGTAAATCATTGTGTACTGAAGTTATTAAATACAAACAGACATTTAAGATTAAGACTTTATATTCTTCAGAATATGTGTGTTAATGCAAAACTGTTATTCTATCAACTTTCTAAATTTATAAAAATAATTAAAAGCTGACCCTATTTTGAGTCCTTGTCTACCCTCCCCCTATTTCATTTTGCTTTGTCCAGAATGAATGTGCTACGAAGTTGAGATGTATGGCAATGCTCTGCATTATGCTCATAGAGGGATAGGAATTCTTTAGGTCCATGATCTAGTTGAAATGATGGATTATTTTTTTAATCAAAGCAGACAGAGGGATGACAAGGAAGTCCAGAATATCTCAGACATGAGCTGTAAAATAGGTGGATGGAACAGTAGTACAGAAAGCCCAAGGGGACTGAAAGCTTCAGTTGTGGTGGATAAATGGAAACTTAAAAGTTGAGACCAGATGCAAAACACAATGGTGAGAGGGAAATAAATAAAACAGTGCAAGAAGAGTGAGAGAGATAGAGAGAAAGTGAAACGCAATGGAGTCACAAACGGACAATATTTAGCATAATTGATTTTGATCCCAGTGATGAAGGAGACCACTTTTTTTTTTTAAAGCTCAGTAAAACAGGGAGCCCGATTTATGAAGTGTAGTAGAAGTAGAAAGTTTTTACAAGGTGAACAGAAATCTTCAACTGGGAAAAAGTACCTGAGGATGTGGTTGACCTAACTGGCTTTGATATCAGTGATGAAGGAGACCAGGATTTTTTTTAAAGCTCAGTGCAACAGGGAATTCAATTTGTGAAGTATAATTTAAGCTTTTTACAAGGAGAACAGGAGTCAACCCACACACAAAATTATCATTGATGTGGGCATGGTTAAACATAGTTAAGAGCTAGATAAAAGATTTACATTTAAGTATATTGTTCATATTTTGAAGCATCTTTATTTTACAATTAACAGTAAACTGTTTCTCACATTAAACTTGTAAGTAATTTTGCAAAAAAAAAGATTATAGTATGCTGTTTGATTTTTTTTTTGTTTATTTTAATTTCACAGTCTACTCATTTACAAACCATTATTGGCAATCAAAACCAGTGTGTCATTGGAAGAACAACAACTTCATCACACGTTAATTTTCAATGTAAGGTGTCCTAACTGACAGACTATCTTTCAAGGATAAAAGAACATCCTATTGATGCATTTACCATGGAAACACAGGAGCCTATACATTAACTTAGGTAGTGAAGCAGTGGAGTTAGTGTATTTGATAATATCACAGTAATAGATTTCAGCCCTGAGATAACTTCACTGTAGTATTCTTGTCAACAAAATTAAATGCAAAATAAATAAAGTTTTTGCACAAACAGTGTATAGCTTGGCACATTTTATGGTTTGGTGCTTATACACATCAGAGGGTTGTTACTTATATTTGTCTCAGTTACAAATACACTTTAAGGATGGTAGGTTTAAATGTAGCTGCGTCACTTGTTTGATCATCCCTAAATATTGTGAGTCTTCATTCAGGTTACAGTGATATCTCTCTAGAAGTGTCTTTATTTAGCTTATCCAAAGACTTGTAAATATTGCCAGATTTTAAACAGGGGCTTTGACAATATATATTTTTTCCAAGTGAAAAACGCATTGGGGCAGATTCATTAATGCCTACACTATGTGCACATGATCTGCAGTTAAGAGCATCCCTACTACATTTTCTTCTGCATTCTAATCACTCAGGAAGATTACGTTAAGTGCACATGTGGTCTAGACTTTGTGGTAACCCTTATGAATACCCATCGATGTTTAAGGCTACAGGAAAATCATTAGGAAAGCTAACATTAAGAGGAAGAAGGTGTGAGTTATACTTGTGTTGTCTATTCACACAGAACGGTGTACACTTAGTGTAGGAGTTAATGAATCCTAGGGATTTTGTAAAATTTCCTGTCTAATTCTTTGCAAGTTACTGGATGCACTGTGTCACAAATTCAAAAGCTGTTGTGATAAATACCATTAGTAACAACAATTGCAGTACTGGGTAGATGCACCCTTATGGGGGCAAACTCACACATCTAATGTGATATATTAAAATAAGTACATTGTAATGTAGGATTCAGAAGCATTCCTAATGTTTTTGTGCTATGGAATGATACAGAGTTGTACAACAAGGCCCTAAAGTATTTATCAATTAAATATGAATTAGCTTCACAGAAGTAATCTAAATAAGAAATTTACTGATGTATATGACAGCTCCAGAGAATACAAGAGTGTACTGTGGCAGCAGTTTTGGAAATCATTAGCAACAGTGTCTTGCATGTAGCACACACTTTCACACTGTCATGATACTACAAAAATTGCTGATAGCCATAATATGTGGGTTCTATTAATGCCACTACCAGTTTTATTCATACAAATAGGGAGGAAATGGGAGCATAATATAGTCAGGAAAAGGTTAACAGCAAGCATCGAAACATAGAGAAGGGCACTGAGAAGGAAATAGTGGAAGACGTGGTATCCGTTTGCTTGGACAGGTGTCCTTTTTTATTCCTTTTCAAGAAGTGTTGATGGAGATGGATGTAAAGGAAAAGCAGAGGAAGGAAAGATGGTGTAGTGATTAGAGCTGGAGCAGGTGCAGACAAGCACAAAACACAACATAGGAGGTTCTGACACAAATGATAGACACATACTGACAAAGGAAGGACAATTGTTGACTAGTGAACTGGATTACAAACAAGTAAGTGAGGATGGGAGGTGAAATAAGGAAGGGAATGAGAGAAGGCAGAGTAAGGTTGCAGTTCCCTTTCTCATTGTCACATGCAGCACGCTGGCAGAAGTCAGCCCCTCTCTGTAGGGGCCTGCCTCGGGCGTACCTCTTAACTGTGCTGACTTTTGCAGAAAATACCAGATTTCACAGGCTGGCATGAAATATTAAATGGTGCCTTTAAATTACAATCTTATAACCTTTTTCTAGAACTAAATGCCTCTTTAAAGTATTCACCCTCTCCCCTTGCAAATGCTATTGCTGCTTATTTTAGCCTCCAAACCTCTGTTTGAGATTCAAGTGCATTTTATGGTTTATCACATTAACTCAAGCAGGGCTTTTCCTTGCATTTTTGGTTTTGTTTCATAAACAAGATTTTATAACATAGCTCCACTTCTATTAACTTTTTCTTTCTTTCTTTAGTAGATGCTGCCATTGAAGATCAAATAAATATATATTTTTCATGAGACAATTTTTGTTTGTGATACTATTTGTTCCATTGATTGGAGATCTTAAAAATAAAATATTATTATTTTGCAGTTTTTCCAACTTTATGACTCAGTCATTGGTAAACATAGGTTGTACAACTATTGTGAGGGGTGATGACTAATTTCTTAGCAGTACTGTACTGAAAGGCAACAAGACAAATGCTGTAATGCTTTGCATTGCTTTGTCAAATCCTGATGTACTGCAGGTGTGTGTGAGTGTGCATATGTGTGTGTGTGTGTGGGGGGGGGGGGGTTGTTTTGGGAATCCCAAAGAAGAAACAAGAAGCATCCTGTAGAGAACCTCATTTCAACATACACTAAAAGGGGAAGCAACTGATGTGTGTTGCTATGTTTCATTTACCTGATTTATTTAATGCTGTCAGTTGTAGGATTGTTACATCAGGTGATATTTGTTACTGAATTATAGGTTTGGAAAGTCAACAGTTCCCCTCTGTTGTAAGAATGATAGTTAAAATTATTGATAGGAAAATGCACTTTATAAATAATGGTCATAGTTTAGCTACAAGAAATACAATTTTCAAAATCTTTATCTAGCCCTCTGGAGCATTCATTGATATTAATGCATACTTATGTTGGGCTTGGCCGAAGGCTTTTCATCTGCAATGAAATTTCATATGGCAACAAAATATCATTTTATTTTTCATCATTTTGTCACACTCAGTTTTTAAACTTGTGTCTCTGATTGGCACTGTATCCTACAATCCTCCTGGCAGTAGGAGACATTGTGTTATTAACAAAGTTTTTGCTAATTAGATGTCAGGATTTTGTTCATATGTATTTATTTTTGTAGAGCTTTTGTCCAAATTTTGCCTGCTGAGTTGAGAGGTACAGTTTCATTTGACATACTGAGGAGTGTCAGACAGCAATTCAGCTTTGCTTTGCCTGTCAAACCAGAGCATTCTGCGGGAAGTCAATGTGGGTATCAAACGAATGGACCACAAACACCATCATCACATCCTCTCCTACCCGGTAATATATCAAGACCTTCCAGTAGTGTTACCAGTGGGTGCAAAAATACAGCCCTTTGGTGATTTACCACTGGGGGCCATCAAGGATCTCATTTAGGTTACCTCCCACTAGATGAACTATGTTAACCCATGGAGAAGCAGTCTTGGGATAGATGAACACTAGCATGAGAAGACAGAGCAGGACAACAGTGAGGGACCACTGTTACAACACAAAAAATCCTAGCTGACCATGCATAAAATAAGAACAGATATGGACAAACATAATACAACCAACATTAAAAAATATAAATAAGGGATGATGAGGAACAAGGAAAAGAAACTCAAAAAAATAATATTCCTTATTATCAGGCATACAGGTAGATACAAAAGGACTAAACATCAGTAAGGAAGGCAGTAATACTACAGAGCACATCATGGGGTAAATGCCTATTGGAAGACATGAGTACACATTTGCATTCTTAGATATTATTGATGTCCCAGGAGAGTATATCTGAGATACAGAGATACTACAACCTTCAAAAGTACATAATAAATATGGCCATGGCCACTGTTATACTCATCATGCTAAACAGTTCACTGCTGCTCACATATTCTTAGAGTGACCTTTATTTTATTGAGATTATAAGCATTGGACAAAAGCAGGTTCTGTCTACTACATTTAACTGATTTCTTCGACAGAGTCCCGGAAGCCATACTACTCAGACTACACTGCTTATCTGGGCCTGCCTATAGTCTGTAATAAAATTTTCCATGCAGGTAATACCAGCAAGCTTACACAATGTACCAGCAAGCTTACACAATGTAGAATCAGTCCCTGATCCAACTGGCTAACCAGCAGGCCTGACTCGGATAGTACTGAGGGTACCTCTTCATTTTTGGTACCTACATTTCTGAAATTAAAGCAGAGATTCATAGATTGTTAGTAAAGAAGTGACATTTTGTCTCAGTCACCCATACATATCTCAGTACTCTCCCTTACACAGGACACATTTTCCAGAGATATTTATCCAATTCTAAATTTTCTCCCCTTTTTTCTTGTTACTAATAACCTTCTCTCTGTCCTATCTATAGCTAAGCCTAAGATCCTGCACTTTATTCTTACAGCTTTACTGAATCTCCCTCAAAATATGAACGGGGGGGGGGGGGAGCCTAGATAGCCAACTGAGAGCAGTGAATTTTGAGAGCTCCATAAACTAGTATAATAATATATGAAAATTGTATCATTTTCAAGTTTAAAACATCAGAAATCTATAGGTAAACTACATACATATCAATTTTGGTGGAGATATACAAAAAATTTCCTGTCAAGTAACTTGGAGATATATTGAGTCGCTGAATATGAACAACTCAAGGAATTCTCATCCTGATGCTGCTTTAAAAAAAGAACTGCAACTGATGATATCTACCTTACATGAGCTATCTTTGAAGATGGATGGCATTAAAAATGACTTAGAAAACCTCAAATTAAATTCTCAGAAACAGACATACTCTTAAGGAACTATTACAGCAACATCATACAAAAATAGCAAATATATAGAGACTTCTCTAAATGACATTGAAGAGTGACTCAGAGAGGAAGAACTCCAAAAAGAATTTCTGGTTAAACAGAATATATTGCGGCTTAACAAAATAGATGACTTAGAAAACAGAGAAAGTAGAAACAACATAAGGATCTTCGGTCTGCCTGAAAACACTGAAGGTGAAGACATTATTTCATTCTTAACAACCTGGATTCTTGAATTTTTAGACTTGAAAGAGGGACTTTCATTTGGAACTGAATGGGCGCATAGAGCACTGAGGAAATCTGCTTCTAACTCAACAAATACTCCACCTAGATCCATAGTTATAAAAATTATTTTCTGGACAAGGAACTAATATTAAAATCTGCTTGGACAAAATCACCCTTAAAATACAATCAAAGCCTGATAAGGTTTGACAGTGATTATTCTTCCAAAATACTAAAACAAAGGAGAAAAGACTGGTCAATAATAAAACTGTTGAAACAAAACAACATTATAGAACAGCTGGCCTTTCTAGCCAAGATAAAAATACATTTTGCCAATGAGTTGAAAACCTTTAATGACTTAGAAGAAGCTACTATATTCATCAAAAACAACAACATAGTGTCTATCCCAGAAGAAATGGAATGGATGACACCTACTCTTAAAAGAATAAAAGAAACAAATCCTTGAACTGATACTAAAAAGAAAGAAACAAAAAAATTATTCCAAGATAGCTTCCCCCCACCCCCACCCCCACAAAAAAAATAACTCTTACAAATACATCTCTCAAAGTATCAACTGATATGGCACATCACTTGTCATCTGTTTTTATTTTATAAAAAAGGAGGGTTTCTTAAACAACTGAGAAACAGTAATGATTTATTCAGAATGTTCAAAGAGTCCAATAATTCTTCACAAACAAAGGTAGTTCAAGATGGGTTACTATTTATATTATATATAAGCCAAACAACGCAACATATGACACAAACATAAAAGTTTCTATTCCTCTACTTGAACTCAATGAATACTTATCTTGTTCATTTTTCATTGATTTTTACTTATATTAATTTAAGTAATTAATTAACTATTTCAACAAGGTACCATTCATCAGAGTTCAGACTCAAATGTAACAAATTAATATCATATATGATAGCAGTAACAGTAGAGTGTTTTAAAAAAAATGCTGCCATGGAGACTAATGCCTTCTTCGGTTAAAGTATGATTTAGAAATTTCATGTATATCCTGGTTAAATAATAGTAGCAAGCTCTTAGTACAAATGTCATCATTATTCTGTCTAAACATAGTTAATATCAATTATGGCAGGTATCATAGCTTCGAGTGCTGTTTGATCAATCTTGATATGGTGTACGTTGATGCAGCCATGTCTGGCAGCTAGTACAAATGTCATTATTATTCTGTCTAAACATAGTTAATATCAATTATGGCAGGTATCATAGCTTTGAGTGCTGTTTGATCAATCTTGATATGGTGTACGTTGACGCAGCCATGTCTGGCAGCTAGTACAAATGTCATTATTATTCTGTCTAAACATAGTTAATATCAATTATGGCAGGTATCATAGCTTTGAGTGCTGTTTGTTTAAGCCTGACATGGTGTGTGTGGATGCAGCTGTGTCTGGCAGCTGTTGTATGTTGCCATTTTCATCTCTGGGAAGCTGTGGGTTGCGGCTTGTGATCAAGGTTTACTGATGCTTGTGTATTAGGAAGAGACATTTGGTGTTTTAGCCTGGATCCAGGGGAAGGTGGTGGATAAAACTGTGATTTGGGATATTTTGAAAGAGATTAGTTTGTTTATACATCTGCGGAGTGAGAGGTGGGAAGGCTAAAAGAATGTGTTACCTCTTGTTGTGGCGGCTTATTGGGAGATTTTTCTTTTCCTGGCTGCTGCCTCACTGAAAGGAAGGGAATTTACGCTTGAAGTTGCAGTGAAGTGAAGCTTTGCTTCAGGTACATCGCGAGCCTCTGGTATGAAGTACACAGACACACTAACAGTTACAGATGCTCCCAGGTTGCTATGGTAACAGAGACAGAGTGACGATAATGCTTAACTGCTCTGAGGAGCCTCTAAAATTATTCTCGGCAATGAAATTTTTGGTTTAAAAAAAAAAAAAAAAATATATATATATATATATATATAAAATAAAAGGGCTGTTTTAAACCACATGTACACATATTGATGGTCTCCCAACACTTTGTTTAGCTCATTAAGTTGATTCTTGATATAAAAAACAAAAATAATAATAAGCGCAATTTTACATTTCATAGGTTCATAGGTAGGTACTAGGCTATTGGTCCTAGGGCCTATATAAGCCTAGCCAAAAGCGTACCCTGGCTTTTGCCACCCAAGAAAATTATTTTCCCTGTGCCCCTGTTAAGCAGAGCCATAGAAGTGATCCCTGGGGTGAATTTCCTATTTCCCTTCCAATCATCAAGATTTTTTCTTGAAGAGTGCTAATGAGGAGCTTTGCTTGATATTGATAGGTAGTTTGTTCCAGAGTATGGGAAGTCTCTGGGATACGAATCTATCCCTCCAGCATGTTCTGTTTATTGTGGTGATAAGGTTTAGGTCCCTACAGAGTGTAGCTCAGAGGGATTGGGATTTCTTTAAGTGGAGCATGTCCAACAGTTCTGGGTTTGACATAGCTTTGTATGTTAGGCAGAGATCGCCTCTGAGTAGGCGATATGCGACGGAGTAAAGCTGGAGTTTTTTGAGACGGTCTGTGTAGGGCATCTGTTTGAGGTTGATAATCCTCTTTGTAAGGTATTTCTGCAGCCTTTCCAGTTGTTGTTGATGTCTTGTGAGGCACATATCAAAAAGAGCATTGTACTCTATA
Organism: Protopterus annectens; assembly: GCF_019279795.1. Taxonomy (NCBI): domain Eukaryota; kingdom Metazoa; phylum Chordata; order Ceratodontiformes; family Protopteridae; genus Protopterus; species Protopterus annectens. The sequence continues at coordinate 911,654,098 of NC_056744.1, read as the reverse complement.
ATGGGTCTAGTGATGAGTAGAGGGGAATGATTACCTCTTTTTTCCCAGATGAGAAACCTTTTGTGATGAGGTGTGCCACATAGAAGGATTTCCTGACTACTGTGGTGATGTGATTATCAAAGGAGAGACTACTGTCTACCTGTGTCCCAAGGTCTCTTATCACACTTTCATTGTTAAGTAGACTACCACCTATGTGGTAGTTCATGGGTACAGAGTTTTTACCAAAAGGGATGACAATGCACTTTTTGGCATTGACCTTGAGGCCATGACTTTGACACCAGGCATCTGTCTCAGTGAGGCCCGTTTGTAGGATGCCCACATCGTTAGGAGTTTTGATTAAGGCTCCTAGTTTGCAGTCATCTGCAGACTTCATTAGCCAAAGACCTTCTGTGTTAACCTGTACTTCAGAGAAGTAGATACCAAACAGGAGAGGACCCAGGACTGAACCCTGTGGTACTCCACTTGTCACTGGTCTGAAGTCAGATTTGGAGTCTGCTACTTTCACAGTGCGGGTTCTGTCAGTAAGTCAGTTGACAACCCATCTTGTGACATAGGGCTTTATACCTAGTTTAGTGAGTTGATCTATAATTCCAGAGTCGAGGATGGTGTTGAAAGACTTGGTGAGATCTAGGTAGGCTGTGTGAACCACCTCATCTATGGCTTTGCTGACTGCAGCAAAGAAGTCTATCAGGTTTAGGAGACATGATCTGCCTTTTACAAACCTGAACTGGGTGGGGTCCAGAGTTTGGAGATTACAATTTCTTTGTTTATAAGTTATATGATAATACATTCCATGGCCTTGCAGACCAAGCTTGTCAGGCTAATGGGGCGGTAGTTCCCAGGGTCCATGGAGGATTCCCCTTTGTGGAGTGGGATAGCCATCGCTGTGTGGACCAAACACATTAAGGACTTCATAAGAGTGGAAGTCTGAGTTATTGCAAAAGACTAAGAGCACTTGGTCTTGTGCAGTACCCTTTCTAGTGGTCTGGGAGGTAAGCTTGCTTGGATGTGTTGGGTATACGGGGATAGCTGATTCTAGGGGTGGTTGGGGTTGCTGGGAAGTGCTAGAGAGCCATCAGGTTTCCTTCATTGAAATATCTGTGGGAATGGAAGGTGTGTTGAATTGTCCACTGCATGGAACAGGCTAGTAAAATGGAACAGGACAGATGTTGGTTTGGATATTTTAAGAACAGCCTGGAAACACATCACATGAACTAGTGAATGGTATTCTGGCAAAACTGGATGGGCATTGTTGCCCATGCTTGAAGTACTGATCTGTGTGTATGCAAGGATGGAAATATATTTATAACAAATAAGAAACTAGAAGGTCTCAATTTAAAGTCTATGGACTGTATAAACATGCTTGGAAGGAGCTAATAATAAGAATAAGCATTACAGCTTATTGTCTTTCAAATAGCTAAGCAACAGCCAAAAAAAAAAACACACACACACACACACAATAGTTATGTAATGTATGATTTTAGTAAATCTAGACATAAAATATACAATTGTCATATAAGATGAAGCAGTCTGCTGAAGTTAGATATTAAAGACAGGATTTGATAACATGGGCTTGTGTATAATAACACTACTGTCTTAATTTGTCATAAATGACATACACTACATTGAATTTCAAGGAAAAGCATGATTTTCTTATATAAGTAAATATGCACAACAAGTCATGTAATTGCTTTAACTTGAATTCTAGTTTTTGTAACCCATCTTGACCATATATAATACTTAAGCGGTTACCAAGTAACTGATGTTTTATACATGACATCAAACTGACAAAGTTGTTCAAGAGAAACAATAGAAGCCTGCACTTGAAATGCCACAGAATGTAACACTCATATTCTGAACAAATAGTATTAAATTGGCAATAGACACTCAGTTTAATAACATGGGCTTGTGATTGATAACACTACTGTTTTAACTTGTCATAAATGACATACACTATATTGAACATCAAGGGGAAGTATGATGATTTTCTCATATAAGTAAATGTGCATAACAAGTCATATAATTGCTTTAACTTGAATTGTGGTTTTGTAACCCATCTTGACCATACATAATACTTAAGCTGTTACCAAGGTAACTAATATTTTATACATGACATCAAGCTGACAATGTTGTTCAAGGGAAACAATAGAAGCCTGAACTAGGAATGTCACAGAATGGAACAATCACATTCTGAACAAATAGTATTACATTGACAATAATCAATCAGATTAACCTTTGCTGATTATACAAAATAGAATGTTGCCATTTAAATCTAAAAACGTTCAGTGTATGCCATAAAATGGCAATTTATGAATATGGAAAGGTAATTTGTAATCATTAATCACAATAAGTGAATTTGTTGTTTTAACCTATAATTTCACTAATTTAATAATAAGAAATGACAGATATGAAAATCCTTATGTGTAGGAAATGGGAGGAAGAGGGATGCATTGAAAATTAAAATGCACTAACTTTCATCAATGTTCACATAAAACAGACTTGATGCTTTAAGTTAGCAACAAACAAAGCCATTACTTAAATGCTGGCAAACAATGAAATATAACTTTTGATATATCCAGTAAAATACATTGTATTATAAACAGGCATAAATATTACCGTATATTTATATTAAGTAATATGTTTTGAAAGAATTCATCAATAAGGGTGAATATGTTCAATAACTGTGTGCTATCATCTTTTACTGAGGTTTTATATATGATGCATCCTACTTTACTATGATTGAATTGCTTGCCATTTATCTTTTGTGTAAATATTGATTGTTTATACAATAAGTAGACATTTATATTGTATTAGAATTATGTCTAATCTACAATAGTACTATATGTGTTCAAAATAATATAAATATAGCTTATTCCTATTACAAATATTCTCCATATGATAATTCACTTTATGGAGTTCAGATGCTCTGGATTGTTAAGGTATGAATGATTATCTGATGGATTTAGGTTAATCCATCAGATTAGGAATTATTTTCATTCCATGGCTAGTGCAGATCTTAGTTTTGTTAACATTTATTAATTTAAATTTATTTCACAAAAACATTTTTAGTATGCCTGACCAAAACATTACTTTATTGCTAAACACTCTAAGTATAAAGCTGATAATTTCCTTTAAAAGCTCAAACATATACTTCATAGTTTTCAGAGAAAATGTTAATAGTCCCAGTAAAACAAACATATATAGTCTAAATAACCTAAGAAGGATTTAACTTTATTATCTGTAAATAACAATGGCTTAAACAATCCTAGAAAGAGATCAAATCTACTGAAATATTTAAAACTGAACAAAGCACAAATTGTCTTCCTTCAAGAAAATCATTCCAAAACAAATGACAATTACAAATGGATTCCTAAGGAATATATGATATTGACACAATCCACTTATAAGACAAAAACAAGAGTGGTAACAATTTTTTGCAAAACAAATGTGATTAACCCAGAAATAATTTATAAGTATGAAGATGAAGAAGGCCTTATGGCATTAGTAATAGTTAACTATAATAACAGAATATGGACCCTAGCCAATCTATACTGGATCCCAGGCATTGGAACAGGAACTGTTAAAAAACACTTGGATTTCATTTCCAATAATTATAAAGAAAATTTAATATTAGGAGGAAATTTTTACTGTATATTTGATATTTCTGAAACTACAAATAAAAGACCGCATGCGTACATCTGCTGTATCAAAAACTTTAAACAAGTGGGTAGAATCATTTCATATTGTAGATACTTTCAAATTTAAAGAAGATACATCTTTGCTGTTTTCCCATCAGGAACACAGATGTGGTACCCAAACTAGAATAGATAAAATATTTGCTGCCCATGACTTGCACTCTAAAATCATTAATTTCTCAATCACTCCCTGCCCCTTTTCAGACCACAATTCATTGATACTAAAACTTCAAAATGGGAACAAACCATTAATCTTTAACTCCAGAAATCCAGCATATATAACTAAAATTAAAGAGTTCAAACCCTGGTTATTATCTGAATTACAGTTCTTCTTAGATATTAATTACAACACAGAGATACATAAAATAATGATATGGAACTCATTAAAAGCTTACATATATGGTAAAATGCTAACTTGGTATAAAAAGTCAGAGAATGGGATTCTGAATTATTAGATCTACAATCCAAACTTTTGTCAGTAAAAGCTTAAAAAAATCAAAATCATTTGGAGATGAAAAATAAAGTAGAAGTATTAAACAATAAATTCAATGAAATTCAAACACATAAGACTAGTTTAGCTTTAGGAAAACTAAAAATTTGTACCTTGGCCACTTCTCCCAAATATCTACATAATTTATCCACAAGAATCAAAATACAATTAAAAGCTAATAACATTAAAAGTATCTTCTATGAAAAGAAAGGGAAAATGTCTCAGATATGGGTGACATTCTTGATGCCTATAGAAATCACTATATGGAACATTTCCAAAAAGAAAATATACATATTGATCAATTAAATCTAGAAGAAAAATGTTCTAATATAAAAAATACCAGTAAAATTAAAACGAGATATGCATGCACCCATATCCTACAAAGAAATTACAGATACAATAAAAGAGGGTAAAATAATAAAGCTCCAAGTGTATATTGCATAATTATGGAAACATATAAATGTTCTCCTTCATAGATACTATCCCTCTTCCATAAAACTCTATTAGAAATTCAGTCACAAGCTTTAATATCACCCTCTTGGAGATATTCCTTAATCACATCAATCCTAAAGGAAAACATATCTCTAAACCTCTGTACCTCATATAGACCTATATCATTATTAAATAATGACTATAAGATATTTATGAAAATATTAACTAACAGAATGAAAATACCACTATCCAAAACAATAAATAATGATCAAACTGGATTTATATATCATAGACACACACATGACAATATCAAAAGGATAATTTCTCTTAGATTATCTTTAATAAAGAAAATAAAGAAACACTCATAATTGGCTTAGATATAGAGAAAACCTTTAATTCCCTAAATTGGGACTATTTATTCAAAATCCTAATGCTATTTGAATTTCCTGCATCCTTTTTCCATCTCCTAAAGAATATATAGGTCCTTTTACCTCTGAATCTATACATATAATAAAAGGCACCAAACAAGGATGACCCATGTCACTGATTTTATTTGCTGTGGCTACTGAAATATTGGCAGATTCAATTCATAACAATATAAAAATCAAAGGAATAGATGTTTATGAACAATACAATTCTAAAGTAATGCTATTTGCTGATGACATATTGCTAACATTAGCTAATGCAAAAGAGACAGAAGAATTAGATATATTAATTGACAACTTTCACATGACTTCAGGACTCCATTTCAATAAATCAAAATCAAACTTTTTATTTTTAAATAAAAAAGGAACTGCAGACTAAGGGGGATCACATCATAGGGAAACAAGAATCTACCTTAAAATATCTAGGAATTGAGTTATGCAAGGATAATGAATTAGTCTCAAAAAACTACAATAATATCAGTACAATTAAAATATCTGTGGAAAAATGGAACAAAATAATATTAACATTTGACGAAAGACTACAGTTAATAAAAATGGTTTTACTCCCCAAGATCCTATATATATATAGCACTGGCAATACAACTGTTACCAGAAAGTAATATACTTAAAGAAATAAATTCATGCCTAATAAAATTTTTATGGTTTCCCAAAAGAAACAGAATAGCTTTAATGCATCATATCAGAGCATGGAAACAGGGAGGATTAAACTTTCCTGATATACAAACATATATAAAAGCATCAATATCTAAAACAATCTCAGATTGGATAAGTCCAAATTACACTGCAAATTGGAAAGAATTACTAACTGTAATATCAATAAATCAATTTGATTTACAAAAAAATTTCAAACAACAGATAAAAACAATTTGCCATGCCACATATGTATTAGTATGCAATCTTAAAATAACTAAACCCACTGAAACTCGTATGATTAATTATTACATTGAGTCATTTAGGAAAATCATTTATGCAAATATAGATTTAAAAATCTGGTTTGATCTTTTCACAGCATTTATAGTCACAAAAAACTTTCCACATAAAATATATAGAGAAATTATTTAATTCCTGGAACAGAAAGGCTTTGTTTGTTGGTTCCAGTGTATCAAAGAACTAAAAGATTTAGATATGCAAGTAATAAAAACAACATACAAAATTCCACAACAGGACTGGCTAACTTTATAGAGTATTCTGTCATATTTGCAAGCTTTAAGTAGAATAATTAACAATTCTTCATTTAAAGAAATACCTAAATTTACAAAATACATATATGAAATTATATATAATGACTTTGACATGGGAAACAGTATTTCAAAATTTTACAAAATATTGATAAACTATAAAACAACACCCAAAACCTCCTATTGGAAATATATAACAAAAGGACACTCAATACAGTTAACTGAAGATATTAAAACAAATATCTTATTATCAATAAAATATACATCCTTTACACAATACTGGAAAGTTTTTAATTGGAAATGCTTGCACAGAGCATTATTAACACCAGACAGAATCAGTCAAATTAGTTATTCCATAAAAGGAACATGTTGGAGATGTGAGCAAGTACACAATGCAGACTGGAACCACATGTTCTTTGTTTGTGTTAAAATTAAGCCATTTTGTAATGGTATTAATAACTGTCTACAAGCTTTATTTAATGGATCATTTTATTTAACTAAAGCTCTTGTATTATTAAATTTTATTTTATTTATTTATTTTACATTTGTTGACCGGGCTAGTCTAGCTGGATATATGTCCATTTTCAGTAGAGACCCGGGGAGAAAAGCTCCACACAATACAAATCAAATTCACATTTATAGAAGTACATATTTAGAATGCAAATACATTATATTGTAAAGATAAGAGAAGTAAATAAGAGGTTGCAAATTTATAAAGTACATAAAGAAAGTTACATATATTTGAAAAAACTTAGTAGAGTTAATAAGAAGTTATTTTTAATTGTTGCTAAAGAATACTAGTTAAGAAAATAGAAGAAAAACAATAGTGTAGATGTAGATAAGAAAGGAAGATAAAGGAAAATGAAATGGAGTAGCAGTTAGGTAATAAATCTAGAAATAATATGTGTTACTTTTAAATGAATCCAGTAATAGCTAGTACTATGATGGAGAGGAAGCATAGTAGTATTTAATATGAAATAGTTTGAGAGAATAGAAGCATAATAAGTTGTAAAGATGAAATATTTTCAGAGATGAGAAGGTAGGTTGATTAAGGTAATAATGGATAAGTTGGTCAGTCAGGTTTAGAACAGGGGCACATTCAATGTGTTTTCAGGAAGAGCTTAAGTTTATTTTTAAACAGAGTAGTAGAGGGAAGTGCGATAAGTTCCAAGGGAAGTAGGTTCCAGGTTTTTCCAATAGAATTAGAAAACAGAGAGTCTCCAGCTCTATTATTTGATTTATTGATGTATACAAGAAATTTTTGTGATGATCTAAGGGACTTAAGGTTATCATAGGGGTGAATAAGGTTAGATAGGATGGGTGTTTTTGTAGGCTGATAAAGTATTTTGTGGACAATGGCCAGTTGATTATATTTTAGCTGTTGCTGAAATGCAAGCCACCCAAGATGCTTTAGATTAATACAGTGATGTGTTCTATATGGGTTACCTGTGGCAAATCTGGCTACGCTATTATAGGAGTTTTCTAGTTTCTTAAGGTTATTTTTTGACAGATTGGTAAATATGGGTGAGGCATAAAAAAGGGTGGAGATTAAATGGTTGCGGGCATTGGTTATTCTTGTTGCAGGAGTGAGGAAGGATTTAATCCTATACAGAGAGCCTATTTTTTTTATTTGTAGTTTTTAGAATGTTGTTGATATGGGCTTCAAAGTTTAGGTTATTATCAATGGTGATACCTAATAGTTTGGTCGTTAGATCTTGGGATATAAGTGTACCATCATAGGATGATACAGTGAAGTCTATTGGGGGAGATTTACTGGTAGGTGTAAAAAGGAGACATTTAGTTTTTTTAGGGTTTAATAGGAGACAGCATTTTGTAAACCATAGTTCTACAGAGCTGAATATGTTTTGAGATATGGAGTGAAGTTCTGATGCAGTTGTGGCTGAGCATATAAGTGGAGTCATCTGCATATTGGATACATGTAGCTTGGGGAACTACTAGGTGAAGGTCATTGATGAATATAGAGAACAGGAGAGAGCCCAGTATGGAGCCTTGAGAAACATCAATATTAACAGGTAGCTGGGTAGAAAGATCATTGTTCCAGAGTACTGCTTGATGTCTATTATTTAAGTAGGAATGGAACCATTTTATAGCTAGTGGGTCGAGAGACAGAGATTTGAGAATGTTTATGAGTATAGTGTGATTTACCATGTCGAAAGCCTTGGACAGGTCTATAAATAGTGCAGAGGAGAGCATGTTAAGGTTTCTGTTGTTATTGATGGTGTCAATAAAGGAAAGGAGGGCAGTAGTTGTGCTATGGGAAGATCGGAACCCATGTTGGGTGTTGGAAAGCAGGTTATTATGGAGAAGGTGGTCTAGCAATTGCCTATGGATACATCTTTCCATGATCTTAGATAGAGGAGAAAGTAGGGCTATGGGTCGATAGTTGGAGAGTTCAGTGGAGTCTCCTCCTTTATGAAGGGGAATAATATGAGAGACTTTCCAAAGTTTGGGGATATATCCTTCAGTGATGGTTCTATTGATGAGGATGGAGATTGGGTAAGCAATAGATTTGGCTGCTATCTGTAGGTATTCTGAGGGTAGTTGGTCTACAGAAAGAGTACATGGTTTCAGTTTTTGGATAAGGGTGAGAAGAAATGATGTGGGGACAGGTTGGAAGAGAAAAGGAGGAAGTGGGTTAGAGTCAGATTTAGATGTTGTTATGTTTTGAGGAGAGAGCTGACAGGCAAAAGTTTGAATTGCTTTGGTAAAAAAGGTGTTAAAGGCATTAGCAGTTTGTTTAGGATTGTCTTTGTCAGTGCCTTGTGGGTTAGGTGTGATAGATTGACTTGGATTTAATAATTGATTAATACTTGACCAGAACTTTTGAGGTTTATTATGGTAGGTCTGCTGAAATTGTAAATAATAGTTTTTTTATCAAATGCTATGGCTTTTTTTGTTTCATTTCTCAGTTGTTTGTAGTTTTGGATGTCAGTATGGTTTTTAGTTAAGCGTGATTTATTCCAGTATTTATTTCTGAGATGGATTTTTTGTTTGGTTTCCCTGGTAAGCCATGGAGCAGATTTAGTTCTTATCCTTATAGAGTGGGTAGGAGCATGACGGTTGAGTATGTTTAGGAAATTAGTATTAAAGTAATCAACAGCTTCATCAAGAGAAAGGTGTTTTAAGGGGGACCAATTGCATGCCTTAAGTTCACTAAGGAATAGATCTGAGTTGAATTTTTTCTTGGTTCTAATTACCCTATATATGGGTTGAATGGGTGGATTGGTTTTGAGCCGGATAATGTAGGTTAATGAGTGGTCGCTTATATTGTCAGGGAGGGTACTGGCTACATAGGTCTGGGGTTGATTATTAATGAGTATCCAATCTAAGGTGCTTTCTTTCTTGCTATTTTTGTTTATTCTAGTAGGGGAGGTAATAGTTTGGGTGAACCCATAGAGATTGATATGGCTAGTGAGGCAGTTTTTATTGCAAGAATTCCAATCTATGTTAAAATCGCCTGGGATTATGGTTTCTTGGGGAAGGTTTAGAGATAACCAACAAAGTATGTTTTCTATGGTAGTGATGTTATTACCTGGTGGAACATAGATGCAAATAATATAGATTGATTTAAATGGGTTTAGCTGAAACTTGGTAATAAGTATTTCAGCATTAGAGTCTTGAAAAGGTTTTTGGTTAAAGATGGTTATTTGAAAATCAGATTTGAATAGAACAGCTACTCCGCCACCTTTCTTGGTTACACGGTCAAAACGTATGATGTTGTAACCAGGTGGTAAAATTTCATTGTCTTTTGTTACTGGTTTTAACCAAGTTTCTGTAAGACATATAATATCAAATGAGTAGAGTTCCAGGAGAGCATGGAGTTGTGTTATTTTATTATTAATGCTACGTGTATTGAGGTGGGCTATTAAGAGTGAGATTGGAGGTTTTTTAAGTGGGTGAATGTCCGAGGTGTTTGGGTTATTGAGTTGAGTGGTATTGGAGGTGTTTGGACTGGGGTTTGGGTGAATGTCTCCATCTTTTAGGGAGTGGAGTAGTGTTAGATATTGATCATTAGTAAATTTACGGAGAAGAAATGGATACCTTCTGGAGTTAGGGAAATTATATCTAATGTGTGCTGCCCTATGGTATTTAGGTAATAGATAGTTTGGTATGGATGTAACATTGAAATGGTGAGTGTGAGAGGGTAGTGAAGAAGAGGTAGGTTGTTTAGTAGGGTATAATAAGTTTGTGTATACAGGGTGCTCATAGGAGGTTAATAGGTAGACAAGAGTTAATGGAGGTAGAAGTGTGAGTATGAGTAACATTTGTAGGTAAATTAAGGTGTAGGGTTTATTCATAGACATGGTAGATATAAATTATATTTATAGGTGCAGTGGTAAAGCTGGTGTGGTCAGGAAAGGTAAAGAGAGAGATGGGAGAGATAGGAACTGGTTGAGAAAAAGGCGGGAAAATAGGGGAGATTATGAGATGGAGGTGTGACTGTGATAGGTGAAATTGAGAGGGGGTGTGGTTTGATAGGTATAAGTTTAGGACCACTGGGGGTAGGTGGAATTTGGGGGTAAGGTAGGGGAGAGGAGTGAGCCCGCAGGGCGAACGGAGAGGGTTACAGCAAGTAAAGATGAGATCCTGGAGACAATCAGAAAGCTACCGATTGCAGAGGAGCTCTAGGTCATTCCAGGTGAATGTGGAGTATAAGTACTATAAATAGTTAGCAGGAGATAGTTGAGAGGGGAGAGGGACTATAGTAAACAGAGGGGGTATTAATAGTAAAGAGGATAAAAATGATGAGAGGATAAGAAGTAAAGAGGGATATTATACTAGTGAAGAGAGAAAGGAGTTAAGAAGCCAGGTTAAGGGTGCCACCTGGTGGACAACAGCTTGAATTACAGCTAGTTAGCTAAGTAGAAATAGAGAAGAAAAGGTAAGTCGATTAATAGAACCAAGGGGAGAAGGGTTAAAAAGTAGGGAGAGATTTAGAACAGGCTGCTGGGAAACCTGGCTCAGGAGGGAGACTTAAAACATACTCTACTTAATTTTATATAATACAGAACAATTCTGTCAACAGTTTTATCAAGGGGTCAAACGTACTTTCTTAAGTTCCTTACTAGGGAGGGATTTAGAGTACTGGACAAAGGATTCTTGGGGATGCAGATGAGATGGAAGTCTTTAGTGACCAGGCAGGTTGATTCCCAAGTTCTTAAAGCAGAGAGGAGGTTGAGAGTTTCTTAAGTTCCTTTGTAGAGAGGGATTTAGAGTACTGGACAAAGGATTCTTGGGGATGCAGATGAGATGGAAGTCTTTAGTGACCAGGCAGGTTGATACCCAAGTTCTTAAAGCAGAGAGGAGGTTGAGAGTTTCTTAAGTTCCTTAGTAGGGAGGGATTTAGAGTACTGGACAAAGGATTCTTGGGGATGCATATGAGATGGAAGTCTTTAGTGACCGGGCAGGTTGATTCCCAAGTTCTTAAAGCAGAAAGGAGGTTGAGAGTTTCTTAAGTTCATTAGTAGGGAGGGATTTAGAGTACTGGACAAAGGATTCTTGGGGATGCAGATGAGATGGAAGTCTTTAGTGACCAGGCAGGTTGATTCCCAAGTTCTTAAAGCAGAGAGGAGGTTGAGAGATTGCAGTGACCTGCTGGGACAGGGACACACAGCAGCCAGGGCAGGATGCGGGACACTAAAGATCATAAATGTGAATGAAGGTCCTCGTTTGAATAGGTCAAACATGTATCTAGTATGGACTATACTATTTCAAGGAAGTGTATAACAATAAGATGGAATACAAACACAATACCAACTTTGGAATACTTCTATCGCCTACTGAAGACCACAGCATTATTGGAAATTAAAATTAAAGAACCAAGAAATTATCCAAAGCCATTTATCAACAACACTTGGGGAAAAGTCTTATCATTGACTGATACTATACAATAATTGATCAGACATTCTGATAATGGATTGGACATACCTATAATGTAACTGTATACATTAAGATCTGTTATAGTGCCAGGCTAATGTAAATACTGTACATAGTTATTTAAGATGTTATGTGTACATACTATGGAATTCATTCAAATGTATTTGAAAAATAAAAAAAAATTTTGGGAAGAAAATATGGGCAAGGCTAAATGAATAACAGATGCGTATACTCACTGGCTAATATTTTGATTTCTGTAATATATGTACTGTACTCCAATGTCAGCTGCCTTTCATTACTTTGTAGTATTATGGTACTACTTCCTGTTTTTTTTTGTCATTATATTATGCTAATTGATTTTTTTAATACCTCATGATTTTAATTACTGTTTGATTATAAAGCTTTACTCTTCAGACCTCCACTGAAAAGCAGTTTCATGCCTAATTGGCCTTTCCCAGTAAACAAATGCAATAAAATAAAAATAAAAATAGAAATAAAAAATAAATAAATGTTAAGGTCCCCCTTTGGACATTCATGTGTTTCAGTGCATGCCTGATCAAATAAATGCTTAGTATACAGACCATGGGATAAAAAAATGTAGTGTAGTTTAGTTTGGTAAGCAAGAATACCCTAACTTGTACCATATTAAAGATGACATCCCATAAACATTATCTCACTTTTTAGGGACTTAGGTACCTATGTTGGAATGAACTGTCCTTATGCTACCACGTTTCAGTCATTGTAAGTAAATCCTTCTACATGGTATCGCTAAAGTCCAAAAGTATACCTCTCTAAGGATCTTTCCAACTAAAATGGCTCCTAGAATTCTTAGCGAAGAAAATTATTAGAATAAACTCCTTAGGCTATAATGATAGATTAAAAGCTGTCTGCCATTCTGTCCCATAAAGGCTCCTACATAGTTAGAGTTATAGGTGTCTAGGCTTGTATATCTGAAAGACCCTACTGTGACTAGCAGGATCATAAACACCAGCACCAATGAACTTAAACTTTGTCAACACACAAATAGAACCTGATGGAGAGATAGATTTCTAACAAAACATATTCCCTGTTTATAGAATAAACTCCCCTCACATTCAAAGCAAATAATCAAATTGGCTGTCTTTTAAGCTGATCTGAAAGATTTGATATTTAATTGTAAATTTACTTCCTGTGTATGTAGTCCATCTAGAATACTTGATGTGGCTGTCCAAGTTTCCTAATATCTTCTGTGTGTAGCACATACATATTAAGTTATGATACTATGTTTCAAACTAATTTCTTCATGGATTCAGCTGGCATTTGAAGTCAATGGACACATTTATGATTAGTGATGTCTCTGCTTATTAGTTTCTACTCACTTGGTCTTTTAATGTTGAAAAGCAAATTTTATTTTTGTTATATTGATGGCTCGCTTCTGTATGCAAAGGAGGAACATGTATCAGTTTTCTTCATGTAATAGATTTGGTCTTACATTCCTTAAAAAATGCTTTTTACTTGCTATGAATAATTTGACTTGTAGATCTGTGGAAAAGGTGGACATATTTACTAAACTAGAAAATTCCAGCAAATCACTTTCCATATTATACTGGCTAATTCTGTTTGATTACTTTATGATAAATTACTTCAAGCACACAAAGCTTGTAGCCAGCTGGGTGACCTCATAAAAAAAAAATATATATATATATATATATATACATATGGGTCTACTTCACTTCATTGAAAGCTCATTTCACTGAAACTCATTTGACTGAGCACACTTGACTAAAAGCTCATTTCACTGAAAATTAATTTAATTGAAACTCATTTTGTTGAAAGGTATATGTCCTTTTCCCCCATTGTAGTACAATCCTGGAGTTAGTATATAGAGGGTGTGTGGGGGCATAGCCCCACACCTATTTTATACATTTTAAACCATATACATTGATACTTACAACTCCAATGAATAATGCTTTTTAGAAGACAATATATACCCAAACTACCCCCTTACTATATATATATATATATATATATATATATATATATATATATATATATATATATATATACTAACTCCAGGAATAATGCACTACAATGGGGAAAAGGACATATACCTTTCAGTGAAATGAGTTTGAGTCAAATGAGTTTGAGTGAAGGGAGCTTTTTGTGCTCAGTCAAATGAGTTTCAGTGCAATGAGCTTTTAGTGAAGTGAAGAAGACCCATATATATATATATATATATATATATATATATATATATATATATATATATATATATATATATATATATATATATATATATATATACACACATCTATGTCAGAAGACCAAATTTTCAGAAACTCGAGATTCATATGGTTGAGACTATATGATCGAGTTTCTGAAAACTCAAACTTTAAAAAAAACACAAAAATCTACCTTTCTTACATTTTTGCAACCCCCACACCCTCTGCAAATTATATATAACAACTCTGATATTGCACAACAGTGGAAAAAGGGTAAATTTCCCGATCCTCACTGTAAGATGATCTCCATTCAAAAGCTTCAGGCTTTCAAAAACTCAATCATATGGTCTCAATCATGTAAATTTTGAGTTTGTGAAAACTCAGTTATCTGATAGGGACCCAAACACACACACACACACACACACACACACACACACACACACACACACACACACACACACACACACACACACATTTTATATATATATATATATATATATATATATATATATATATATATATATATATATATATACACACACACACACACACACACACACACACACACACACACACACACACACACACACACACACACACACGCTATTTCTCATTCCCATTTTTTACACTTGGGTCTAGGAGTCACTTCAGCAATAATAACAAGAAACTGACAAATAACTTGCAATGTGTATTCCATAACTGAAAAAAATAAAAATCGTGCTGAACTTGTACTTCCATAGAAGCAACACAAAATGTTATTATTAAACATTTTTGTCCATTCTTGACATAAGAATTCATCAGAATAATTACAATTATATTATGTCCTACATTTAAATTAACAGTCTTAACTCAAGTGATATCGTCAACCAGTTATAATTTTTTTAAACCTCCCCAGAGAAACACCAAGCCATTAAAAACAATTTCTTAATCCATTGTCCAAAATAGTATGCTTACATAAAAATCCCGAAAGATATGCATATTTTATATATATATATATATATATATATATATATATATATATATATATATATTCATTTCAGAATCTCAAAATTTCATATGACCAAGACCATATGATCGATGTTTCAGAATATTGAAATTCTGAAACAAATTAAAAAAAAACACAAAAAACAATTTAAATGTTTCTGCGGGGAGGGCAAGCCCCCCTACACCCCCCACAACTCTGCTTCTTAAATATTCCAACTCCGAGATTGCACTACAGTGAGGAAAATGGAAATCTCCCAGTCCGCACTGTATGCAGATCTCCTTTCACAATGTCAGGATTCTGAAAGTTTGATCATATCGTCTTGGCTAAATGAAATTCGATCTTTCAGGATTTCAGCATTGTGAAGTGTTCCCATGTATGTGTGTTTGTGTGTGTGTGTATATCTATATATATATATATATATATATATATATATATATATATATATATATATATACATATGGGTCTACTTCTGTTCTTTGAAATTACACTTTATCGAAGATCAGAAGTACAAACCCACGTCTACGAAAGTGCATTTAAGAGAAAATGCACTTTCATGAATTACACTTTACCGAAGTATGGAACCACACATAAAACACACTACAAACATATTTTTTGCAGGGGGCATGCCCCCCTGCACCCCCCACACCCCTGCTACTTAAATATACTAACTCTGAGATCACACTACAGTAGGAAAAGGGTATAATCCCTTACCACCATTGTACCATGCTTCAGTAAAGTGTAAATCACAAAAGTGCATTTTCACTTAATTGCACTTTCGCTGAAGTTGGTTCATATTTCTGTTCTTCAATAAAGTGTAATTTTGAAGAACAGAAGTAGACCCATATATATATATATATATATATATATATATATATATATATATATATATATGTTTGTGCATGTATGTTTTGCTTTACTAGAAAAGTTCACCAGACTCTGCTACACTTTGCTGCAAAGAAAGGTTAATTTGCTTTTTATTTGTTGCATTTTGTATTACTTTATTGACTTTTTATATTTTGAATACTGTGATTTGTTTTATTTACCTTGTGTTTTACTTGTATTCTGCTTTTAACTGCATATTAAAACGTCAAAAGAGACTACAGCTCTGTCTCTTGTGAGTCAGGCAGAAATTAGAACTGATCAATTAAGGACTCATACATAAGATAGAAGAGGTCACTTAAGGTTAATCATTTGTGAACTAAGGAGGTGGAGCTAGGAACTTAATCTTCTATTTAAGGGTAAAATAAAACATTTCAGAGCTTTACTAGAAAAGCTCACCAGGTTCTGCTACACTTTGCTGTAAAGGAAAGGTTAGTTTACTTTTTATTTGTTGTATTTTGTTTTACTTTATTGCATTTTTATATTTTGAATAATGTGATTTGTTTTATTTACCTTGTGTTTTACTTGTATTCTGCTTTTAACTGCATATTAAAACTTCAAAAGAGACCACAGCTCTGTCTCTTGTGAGTTAGGCAGAATTTTTTTCCCCACCAAGCCACCCGCTTACTGTTGTGTTCTTAAATACCACCGTCTTTTTAGTTGCCTGCCTCTTATGTTAATTTGACCATATATCTCATTTCCTCTCTGCTTTCGCTGGCTTGTGTGAGTAAGCACAAAATTATCATTTTGTGAAATCACTCCCCTTCATATTTAAATTTATTGGCCATCCTACTGTATTCTATAGTACCAGAATACAAAAGTGGTCACCCCCTTTCAATCTATCTTGCTGTTTTAAAAATAGTGACTCTCCACTAAAACTTAACTTTTTAGACAGGTAAAACTTAAGTTACCTACTTTCGCATCTAGCTTACCTAGTGCACACTGCAGTGTTTAGGATAAACCATTTTTTCATCTTACTTTTAATCATCCCTGTGACTAGCACTTGCTCTAATACTTGCTGGAAAGCACTAGGAAGCCTTAAACTGATACAATCACTCAACTTTCCTTGTTAATAAGGAGAACTTAATCATAGACACGAAACAGCCTATAATTGCAAAGTACTTTGCGAAGGCAAGGAGAACAGCTCCTGTAATTTACAAGAAAAGCACCAAACCAGGCATGTCCAAGGGTCAGCTTCCAGTGATTTCTCCTGTCCACCTGGTGAATCTGGGCATACTGGGGCAATGCAGCAATTGCTTCATGTACACAGACAACCGTCTCCTCCTACCACCCAACACTACAACCTGTGAGAGATGCAGTTACATAGCCAATCTGGAAGCAAATTTCTCTCCACCTAAGATTGTGCTAGACAGTCAAGAGGAGACGGTTAACACCTGCACTACACCTCAACCAACACATAGCCCTTCTAAACCCACACTACCAACACCCACAAATAGCAACATTAAATCCACATATGCGGAGGCCCTTAACAGTAACCTGTCCAAGCAAAAAGGACCTCAGAAGCTGAAATGCAAACAAACAAAAATCACAACCAAAGTGTCACATAGCTCACAACACCAGTGTGCCACCCAGCAACAGCCCCTAAGGCAAGACAATGTACCTAACACTTTAGTCATAGGTGACTTTATAGTCAGGCACACTGATGTCCCACTCACCAGGCTGAACAAGGAGAAAATTACAGTCAGCTGCCTGTCGGTTACCAGGATCCACCACATAACACATGCACTCAAGTCACTCCACAACAAGTACAAATATGACTCTGTCATTGTCCATGTTGGAGTGAGTAACTTGAAATATACCTCCCTGAACTACATGAAAAGAGACATGGAAGAGCTCACAGATCATGTGGCCCAGGCAGGTATGACTCTAGCCCTGAGTAGCATCCTGCCTTCGCCCAGAATGATACCACAATATAAGGACAAAATGATTGACTTCAACAATTGGCAAAGCTTCTGGTGTCATTTAAAGGGGATCCAGTATCTGTCTGCCTGGGACAACATGCTCGACAGACCATGATGCTTTGCCAGAGATGGTCTGCACCTGTTGCCCATGGGATTCAGGTTACTGGCTAAGGCTCTTGCCAACCCTATAGTGCCTTTTTTAGGCAAAGTTAAAAGGACAAAACCACCACCGTAACAGGTACAAGCATGCAAATTCTGAAGGTAATGCTACTCAATGCTAGAAGTCTAAACCTCAAAATGAACTCTCTCAAGGCACTCCTAAAAATGGAGAACATTGATATATGTGCAGTCACCGAGACATGGTTCAAGGCTTCAGAGAGCACCCCTGCAACTCCAGGCTACAACTGTTACCACACTTTTCGGCCACCAAACCAGGACTGAAATACTAAAGGTGGAGGAGTGTCCATATTCACCAAGGATATTCACACCAGCAGGCTAGTTGCTCAACACAATGTGTCTGAAATTTTCTAGGTGCAACTAACACTTTGTAAGACTGCAATCCAAATTGTAGCTTGCTGCAGATCCCACACCATGCCCCAAGATTCTCACTACACCTTTCTAAACAAACTGAAAAATATTAAGATATGACCAAACACCCTTGTACTGGGTGATTTCAACTACCCTGCCATTAACTGGGAAAACTACTCATGTACCAACACCTTTGCCCAACAGTTCTTGGAATTCATAAATCCAACACCCTGGATCAACTAATCCATAGTCCAACCAGGGGCTCCAATATCCTAGACCTGGTCATTACCAACATGGGTAATCAATGCTCCACACCTATGGTCGCCCCCTCATTGGTCAGGTCTGACCATAAGCTAATCACCCTTAACATTCACATCCCACCACCACCTCCCAGTAAGGAAACCTCCATAAAAAACTTCTCCAAAGCCAACTTCATGCTACTCAAGTCAGAAGTGACAAACTTCATGACACCCATGCAGACGGGAACTGAAAGTTAGACTGCTGAATCCTACACTAAGGCACTGTACGAGCACATCCACTCATTCATGAATCGTGCCATCGCAAATAGAACCAAGATGCTCTCCTCCAAAAAAGGAAGCCAATCTGGTGGTCCCCTGCCATAAACAAACTTTACAACAAAAGGAAAAAACTGTTGCAGAAAAGGGGAAACTCCAAGGATGCAAAAAACTCCCTTACCAGCCTCAGTAAGAAGCTGAGATCCCTTGTAAAATCCTCCAAAGTTAGTTATGAAAATAAAATTGCCAAAGATTCCAAAGACAACCACAAGGCATTCTATAACTATGTCAAGAATCTAAATGGCAATGCTCAGATCTCCTCTGAGCTTCAACAGAATGGCATTAAATATACTGATCCCAAGGATATTGCCAATATCCTGGAAAATCAATTCAGTGCCAACTTCACCCCCCTCTCACCCCCTAAATGGCCCATCTCAATACCGGAAGATTGCCAAATTCCGGTAATAACAGCCATACAGGTAAAAAACACACTCTCCAAAGCTAAGAATACAGCATCCATGGGACCAGATGACATCCTGGGCTATGTATTACATGAACTACAAAATGAACTGGCACCTCACCTAAGTGTCATGTTTAATCATAGCCTCACCTCAGGCTTCGTGCCCACAAAGTGGCACAGCTACAGTTATCCCTCTCTACAAGGGGGGGATCCACCTTGGATCCCGGGAACTACTGTCCCATCAGTCTGACAAGCCTGATCTGCAAGGCCATGGAATGTATTATCATGGAACTTATAAACAAAGACATTGGCAACCTTCAAACATTAGACCCCACCCTGTTTGGGTTCATGAAGGGCCGATCTTGTCTCCTTAACCTGATTGACTTCTTTGAATCAGTTTTCAGAGCCGTGGATGAGGGTAAGGTGGTCCACACAGCCTATCTAGACCTTGCCAAGGCCTTTGACACCAACCCCCACTCTGGAATCATACATAGACTTACTAAGCTGGGCATTAATCCCTATGTCACTTGATGTGTTGCCAACTGGCTTACTGACAGAACCCACAATGTAAAAGTAGCCGACTCCAAATCCAGCTTCAGACAAGTGACAAGTGGAGTACCTCAGGGTTCAGTCCTGGGACTGATCTTGTTTGGCATCTACTTTTCTGAAGTAGAGGCCAACATTAAGGGACTCTGGCTAATAAAGTTCGCAGATAAATGCAAACTGGGAGCCATTATTGAATCCTCAAATGATGTGGATACTCTACAAAATGGCCTTACAGAAACAGATGCTTGGTTCCAGAGCCATGAGCTCAAGCTCAATGCCAAGAAATGTATAGTTATCCCCTTTTGGAAAAAACATGTACCGGTAAATTACCACATAGGTGGCAGTACACTAAACACTGAAAGTGTGATAAGAGACTTAGGGACACAGGTGGACAGTGGTCTCACCTTTGATAACCCCATCACCACAACAGTCAGGAAGTCCTTCTATGTGGCACACCTCATCACTAAGGGCTTTTCATCCAGAAAAAAGGAGGTCATTGTCCCACTGTACTCATCCCTTATTAGACCCATTATAGAATACAATGCCCCATTTGGTATGTACCTCTCAAGACATCTGCCACAACTGGAAAGGCCGCAGAAATACCTCACTAAATGAATAACAGGCCTAAAGAAGATGCCCTACGCTGACCGCCTTAAAAAACTCCAGCTATACTCTATTGCATATCATCTACTTAGAGGTGATCTCTGCTTAACATACAAAGCCATGTCAAACCCAGAACTGTTGGACATGCTACACTTAAAGAAATACCGATCCCTCAGAGCCACACACTCCAGGGATCTAAACCTTGTCATCACAATAAACAAAACATGCTGGAGAGATAGATTCCTGACCCAGAGACTCCCCAGACTCTGGAATAGACTGCCATACATGTCAATCAAAGCACCTCTTTGGCCCTCTTCAAAAGGAACCTTGACAATTGGATGGGGGAAAGGAAATTCACCCTGGGGATCACGTCAGTCTCCCTGCTAGACAGGGATCCAGGAAAGTAAATAGTGTGGGAAGAAATAGCCAGGTAATTGTTATGGCTAGGCTTGTATAGGCCCTAGGGCCAATAGCCTAGTACCAATCTATGAACCTATGAATATATAAAAATCACTAAAATCAACAAATATGTATCCTGCTTTATACATTAAATATTTAATGTTATTTGCCATTTACAGCTAAAATAAATAAATAAATAAAATTTGCTAAGCAAACCTAAAATATTCCTTGTTTACATATATAACTTAGCTGACCATAACTTTAGCACGCTATTTAAAGAAATATCCCCCCCCGGATTTACTATCCTTTCATGCAGGACTAGCTTAGACCTGTAAGGAAGCGGCTGTTTAGGAGCATGACAGCAGCACGCCATGCATATTAATGAAGGTGCGGTGCCTGAGCTCTTAATCTTACACGAAGCATGTAAGAGTGCAGGGGGTGTGTCTGGGAGCAGAGCTCTCAGAATATACATGCCCCTGCAATGAAGAACAGCAGACAAGTCCAAAAAGAATGGACAAGACCCCTCATAGGTGTATGCATACCCCCAGCAAAATCCCTCCACGTGTACAAGAGCAATAGTTAAAACACACAAATATAAAGTTTTTTTATGAAACAGATTAAATTTAACCATAGGTGCATGGGTTTGTCCATTGCTTAGCTAAGGTTAATGCAGCTTAAATGGCACAAGAGGATAAAAAGCAAGAAATATGCCTATGAAACAGTATAGCAATAGTGTAGTGGGAAGAGCATTTGCCTTAAGAGCAGCCATTCCTGGTTCAAGTCCCATTGCCACACATTCCATTTTCCATGACATCACTTTATGACCAATATTTTTCGTTGCATAACCTATGAAATAACATATTTTTGTGAACTGGAGTACTGCATTAAATGCAGATGTGAGGTGTCAGTGTCATAATGTTGCAATGTCCACAGATAATCACATGTGCCCCATACAGTATATGTACACAGGAATCAGGGATACAAATGTAAGGTAAAATGTGTAATGAATGATAACTCCATACAGCTTCCAAATTCCCCACCTTCCTAAGAACCATTTGACATTACTGTCTAAATTAGTGCAGTGGTAAGCAGGAGTAAGCACTAGTAAGCAAGTGTAAGCATAATTAAGCAGTATTAAGTGGGAGTAAGCATACATAAGCACTAGTAAGTGGGTTTAAGCCCATTTGCATGGGGGTAAGCAATGCATGCACAGGCTAAGCAATATTAAAGCTAACTCTCTGTAGGCATATGCAACCGGAGGTTAGCAATGCTTACCTTTGTGAAAACTCATGCAAACCTGCTTACAAGTGCTTAAAAGTGCCTTAATCACTCTGTATTCAACAGCTGGTGTTCTGGCCAGAAACAAAATAAACAGCCTTTGCAGGTCTTGAACCCAGGACCCCGTAAACTACAGTCACAGTAGTTAGCCTTTAAGCCATCACACCAGTACATAAGATGGAGGTATCACCAAACAAATTCTCACTATAGTAAAATCAAACTGAACATGTGAAAGGAATCTATATACAGTCTTATGTTCTATAACCTACTACATAACATAAATATGTGAACTAGAGTACTGCAGTAAGCCTAGATGTGAGATGTAATTGTAATAAAGTGTTGAAGTCCCCTAATAAACACAAGGACCCCATACAGTGTGCGTACACATGAATCATGGATACCAGATATATATATAACATGTAACGAATAATAAATCAATGCCAAAAAGCAAATATAATGCAAAGTAAACATTAAGCAACACTAAGCATTGCAAAGGCCAGCTTAGTAGATGTAAGCAATGTGTAAGCCAGCTAATTTTCCCATTGGTATACCCCTTTAAATAATGCCAAACTTAGGTAAGCAGGTTTGCCCATAGCTTAGCCTTTTCAAAACTGTCCAATCACAGCAAAGTGCAGGAAATTGGCCCTATTTAAACCCAACAGGTGGGAATACATCTCATAACTGGTTGTATCTTCCCCTTGCAGGCACCATGTCTGGAATGGGAGAGGGAGTGTGCTTCCAGGTGCAGTACTGGGCCATTCAGGAGTCCAGAGTCATGGCAGGACTCCTTGTCAAAGACCATGAGCAGAGACTGCTGCAGGGCCAATACCAGGGTTCCCAATCTAAAGTGGAAGCCTGGGACCATCTCGCCCATGACCTCGCCAGTGCCAGTGGCATACCCTGAACTGATAAGTAGGTCAGGCATCACTATGCTGACCTGAAGTGGCAAAAAGGGGATTTCTTGGATCAGTGGCTCCAAGAAACTAGGAGGGCAGGGGAGGTCCAGCCATGTGTAAGTATAAGTTCACTACCTGTTTAATAATTGCCAGCTCATGTATATTATGGATAGGTATGGCTAAATATTCCTCTTATGTCCTTCACAGTGGCAAGTGAGCAGGCTGTGAACCAGGAGGCTCATGGATGTCGCTTGGAGAGGTTGTGATGTGAGGCAGGTTAGTAATACTCTTGCATGTACTGTCATAGGAAATAAATCTAACAGTATTAGTAAGTTAACTTCCTGTATAAAACCAGTATTGTCTACGACAAGTACTGCATACACCAGAGAATATGGCAGGAAGTGTCTCATATAGGTTGTATGTAAATAAAAGCATAGTAACCTGACAATGAAGGTCTAACTGCTGTACCACATGTGTTTACTCTGGTATCATATGGTAATGTAGATTTGCAATCACTTAATAGTACTGTTGTATTAAGCACGACTGTGCAACATAAATAAAAAATGTATTGGTCTGTCTGTATATGACTGGTGCAATCCCTAGAGGTCAGGTAGTACAACTGAGAGAGACATAGACAGAAAACAATGAAAAGACAGACAACAAAATCCAAATAGCACATGCAACTGAGACATGAACTGTTGTATTTTTAGCACACACAGCCATGGTTCAAATCCTGGGAGTGGTACTAGTCTTCTGCATACAGAATCATACCCCACAACTGTACAGATATGTCCAGTAAATTGGCCCATATCTGCTGCCTGTCACTGTGTCCCCCTGGGAAATCAACGGGATGATCCCAGAAGTATAGGCTGCAAACAAGAAATACAACTGATTGTCACACATCTATAAGAACAAAACTGTCACTCTAGCAACTCCTCAAACTGTTATGAGAGTAATGCATAATACTAATGTGAAATCTGTGTGGCAACATTCAGGCATTGCTAACAAACATTGGTCCAACAGGTCCATCAGATACGAACACTGTGCCCAGAAATAAAAGAGTGATACCCTGTACTGGTACTCTTTACTTTGGTATTGTATGGCATTGTTAGCGTTGCAGTTGATCTGAATAATAAGATATTACTCATCACCATCACCCACACTGTGCTACATAATATAACTGTCTGGGAAATCCTGTATAATAGTGTTGTAAAGTCACTAAAGGTTGAAGAGGGCAGTAGTCTACATATGTCCCGGTTCACCTGCATGTGGTCAAGACATGGCCAGAGTCCATGCAAAAAGAGATTAACAGGTATGTGCACAACATCAACCTGGAATCTGGGTGCATGTGTAGAAGCAGTTAGTCAGTGTTAAACAATTCCTCCACAGGTATACCAGGTAAGAGGTGTATACTGCAGGTAAAACCAGTTCATGTATATAGTTGTTGACAGAATTATCACTGTCCAAACTAAGGCAATAGGGTAGTGTAGTAATACTTGTAAGGTATTGATAACAGCACTGACTAGGAAAGTAATGTGAACTACAGGAATATACTAGTTGTTAATTGACATCTTTCTCTCTCCCCACCATATCTCCAACAATACACTAAATACCCAACTCAACTGGTACGTGATGACTTCCCTGTAATGTTGTTTGATAATTATTTAAATCTGTTTCTATGTATGTGCTATGTTGAAATACTCCAACATTGGTGGCATGGTGCCATCAATGTACCTGCATGCTGTTGTTATTACCACTGTGGTCCCATATATGCATGTGCTCTGTTTGCTATGCAACTTTTCTGTATTTGGTGGCTGGGTTAATGGGAATATCTATGCATGCTGTTATACCTAATCCTGCAGTGTGTTGACTATTACTAACTCACATATGTTGATAAAACATAAACACCATAGTACGTATGGGAATGAGGGTCCCAGTGGACCCACCTGTCCCACCTCAGCTGGCCATGGCACCGGGTACCAGCACGTCTGGGGCCCAACCTGGGACCTCCTTGTCCGTTGGTCCTGCACCACCTTCAGGTGGAACTGCTTCAGGGGATGGGCCCTCCACTGGAAGTGGGTATGGACAGGAACCTGTCATCCATCGCCAGGTCTGGGTCATGGTGCATAGCGAGCTCCACAAGTAGGTTGGAGATCTGCTAAGCAAGCTCGAGGGCCACGTGTCATGACTAGAGGGTTGGCCTGGCTCTCCAACTCAGTCCCCAGCACAGCCACCTTTGGGGCTGTGAAGGTGCAGTGGTAAGTGCCCACGTGTGGGGACCTCAGTCCCACTGTGTCCACTAGGGGGCTCATGGGTTTCAGATTTCCCAACACCTCTCCCCACAAGTTGTTTACCCCCCACATGAGTCATATATCACTCCTGTATGAGTCTTGTCTGTCTTGTCTGTTAAACTACCCAACCTACTCCCCCCAAATATACCTACTATCCCTCCCCAACATCCCACTCTCACCTAAAAAAAAGGGCAATCTGTTGCCAAAAAAAATTCACGCCCCATACATAGCTGTCCATTTTGCAAATGTGTCCACTGGACACATGTAATCTGGTCTAACTGGCATCACAACATATTATTGTTGTCCTCACCCTTCTCTCAGGGTTTGAGTGTCCAAATCTACCTCCAAATTCAGTGTATATGCAAAGCTGTTGCTATAGAAGAAATGGGCAGCTATGGACCTTCCCTACACCCTTCCTGCATATCCATAGCTATTTTCCCTACTGCCTTTCCTCTTTGTGCCCCTTTTTCACCACTTTCCTATCAACCCTTTTTTTATTTTCTTTTAAAGAAATTAGCATGGGGGTAATCTGCCATCTGTATATCTGTACAGGGACTGACAGTCATCAGCTTGGCAAGTAGCTATGCAGTAGGATGAATGTGTTGACAGATAGACATTTGACAGCAATATGTATACCATAACTACATGTCAGAAGCCCACACTAATATGTGCTGTACAGATGGTAGTCTACAGTTACATTCCACATGTTGGATCATTATCCAGTAGGGGTTATATACTGTGACACAGCTCACACCAGGGATACAACAGGGAGGCCTCAGAGCCCAGCTATGCCTGCAGGTGTGCCTGCTGTCAGTACTACATTTAGAACTCTGCTCTTGCCTGGGTAAGCACTGTCAACAGTAGTACCGCCATCATACACTACATGCCAGTGTGACAGCACATACCCTGGGCTACTATCCCTGTATGCAACACATTCACATGGATAACAGTGCTGTACAGGCCTCATATATGTCTCTGTCCCAGACAGGACACTCACACCCCTTGCTACTGTAATGACAGCACATAGGCGCATGTATTGTACATGGCATTACATGCACTTATTACAGATGTCATTACCCTGCTATGTTATCAGACTGGGTGGTGCGAACTGGTTACCAGGGCTAAGCCATGCTTAGCAGGTATCAACATTGCTGCAGTATAACAGCTAAGCTGATTTTCGCACTAGTAAGCGAAGCCTAAACTGTGTAAGCGCCTGTACATTTACCCATAGCTTAGTACCGCTTAGCTTCGCACAAAACTACTGAAAGCTGCTCAAACCTGCCTTAAACACTCTGTATCTGTCAGCCCTTGTTCTGCCCAGCAAAAAAATGAACAGCCCTTGCAGGTCTTGAACCCAGGACCCTGTACACTATAGTCACAACACATAACCACTGTGAAGACAGCTGCTGTTTTTCCAATATATTTGTCAATACACATATTGATTAGTATTGAACAATTGCCTTTACTTCCACAATTGGTAGTACTTGTTATTAATATGACTGTTGCATCACATATATTTTATCATAATGTACACATATCAGATATATACGGTGAGATACATCTGGGAGGGTATACACAACCATGAGGTTTACACATGACAGGAATATGGCTATATACATATGATATGTTGATATATGTCTACATGTACATACACATGTATATTCATACATATGTCTGTATACACATCTGTATAGTGCATCATATATATGGCCATGGGTAGATCTCTTTGTGTGTGTGTGTGTATATATATATATATATATATATATATATATATATATATGTGTGTGTGTGTGTGTGTGTGTGTGTGTGTGTGTATGTATATATGCTATATGTATATATAGCTATATATGTATGCACATCCTATGTGTACAAATATGCCTATTTATGTAGATATATATGTAGATATATATAACTATATGTGCATACATATCTATTCTGATATACCTATTACTGTCAATATATATGTAGATATCCATAAGTATATGTGCATATGTATCTCTATCTGTGTATGTGTAGGCATATATTGCTGTGTATATGTATATATCTGCGTGTTTATATGTATATATATTTACATATACATATCCATCTATGCATGTTGATATGTATATGTATATGTATATATATATATATATATATATATATATATATATATATATATATATATATGTATATAGATAGATATATGGATAATTATATATACATATATGTTCACCATATGTCCAGAACATGGAGTGGAGTCCTACCTCAGCTTCAATAGTCTCAACTTCTTAGTGCAAGGGGATGTCAGGTATGTATTGTAAGTATATATGTAGACTGTTGCTACTGTAATAGGGGTTGACCTAACAGACATGTTGTGTGTGGGAGATCACATTTGCTTTTAACATGAGCACCACTGGCTACTGACAGACATCCTAAGGACATCATAGTACAGTACCACTGCTAGCACAGTAATGCTCCTGTGGACTACAGCAGAGATATGGCCAATATATATGGACAGTCTGACACACTCTGGTCAGTCCAGAGGTATACACAGAACCCCTTAGTGCAAGACATGTGGACCAAGCCTGACAATGTGGATGTTAGCCATATAGATGGGTATATCACATAAATACTGGTATACATTTGTCCCCATAGGTTATGCATTCAAACACCCCTGTCTGTCCTGACACATAATAACCACTGGTATGGAGGTGACATGGCCACATACTACCCACAAGTTAGTGACTTACATCTATACAGCATCCCACTGCTTTGACAGAAATACATGACTGTTATGGTGGCGTGGCAGCAGTACATCTGGCAAGTATCTGGACGTAACATCACACTAGGTAAGTACACTAAGCTGCTAGGCATGTAACAAAGCACTGTGCAAGCTACAGGCAGACTGCCACAACACTGGCCTACATTTCTTATGGGGGAATACACATGTACCTGCATATATAGCAGGCTCTACAGGCATGTCACAGTACAGAGTCACAGACACCTGTGTGAAAGTGCATAACCACAACCAATGCGAACACAACCACAGCCACATATAGTAAGCTAGCTTAATATTACAGCATATGGACTATCTGATCAACACCATCCTCACATGTGCCACTCACACACTAATCCTACATATACTGGGCCACTGCACAGTGTGGTCTGATGCCTGTCTGTGGTAAGGGACATGTGTGTGTTTGGCCCTACAAACATTTAAGCCGATAGGGTAACATACACTGGAGCAGCATATAACATCAGATAGAACAGGACCAAGAACAATGACATCTACCACAGTCTGTACACAGGCCAAGGTACATCTTCACAATACACTGACTGTCGACAATCACCATATGTAGACCGACCTCAGTACTGTACACACAACCACAGAATGCCCAGATTATGTCCTCAAATATAACCCCTACTATACATAACATGTGTAGCAGTCTTATATCTCACTGGCTTGTTATCAGATATGATGTGAATAAATAATGGGGTATAGAACATATGCACCTCTTACTGCATGACATATGTGCAAAGGTTGATAGAGTTGTGGCTGGAGGCACAAACACAGGGCCAATATTAACGTGTTGCTGTGATGACTTCATACATTTACTGTTGTATCAGGGTTTGTTGTGACATATGTCCTATGAGGGATATGAAGTCAGTAACTCTCATGGCTGTCACCATGTACTGACTGCAATCCTCAGACTATGATTCTGCAGTTCTCAGATAGGTGATCTGTGAGTAACACAAGAAACAAAAGGCAAAACACACTGCTCAGTCTGCAGATGACCCTACAGATGGGTGTTTCCTCAAAAACATAGCACTGTCATGACAGGTATTAAAACATGTAGCCCAGCCATATCCTCACACACCCTGTTAAACTGACATTACTCCAAATGCAGAATAGCAAAACTTACATTCTGTAGTCATGTCAGGTACATTCCCCCATCTGTGTGTTGGTCTGTTTCCATAGTGTATGTTGTTAGAGGTAAATCCCCAATCCATCTGTGATGCTGTTTGCCAAACACCAGATATCGGTCCTGCTCACAATGAATGAAAAGGTCCATCACCAACATGATGTTCCTAGATATTGGAGTGTGTTTCCTTGCAATTGGTTATGGGAATGTTACCACAGCTGTTCCACATGCAATCAGCTAGAGGAGGTCTCCAATTTGTGCAGAGGCCATCAGCTGATCATGAGAATCACTTACAAAACACATGCTGCTGCCTAAGAAAAGCAGGTGTAGTTCTCCACATCCACCAGAGAGTGAGAGAGGCAGACATAGACAAAGTAAGTCAGGGAGGGGGTGGGAGAGTAAAACCTAAGCATGTTTGTGTCAGACACCTACCAGTACAGGGTATCAAACCCCTGACTGACTATGTATTGCTATCACATGTCTATGCAGTTATTGCATGTGCCACATAGCTTACATGTTGAGGAGCTGTCCAAACATATATGTGATGGTGAGTGACATCTGCAACAGTGATATGGTAGTGATATGGTAGGTGTAGTACACTTGCCTGTCTACATGAGCAGGTGTCAGCTTCAGCACAGCCACACTCTCTCAGAGACTCACACACATTGAAACGCATTAGCAGAGTCAGGAATACACTTCCTAACTAGTTAGTTTGCACAATTAGGTAGTATGCAGGTATCACATGCACCACAGGGGTTATCCAGAGGTTATATTGGTAAAGGGTATGTGAAGGTGTCTGACATCAGACAGCATGCTTCAATATGCCAATGGGGGTTGTAATGAGTGTGAATGTGGTCAAAAGCATCATACACCACACACACACACACACACACACACACACACACACACACACACACACACACACACACACACACACACACACAGACACATGGTGCCAGTACTGACATGCATGGGTGCATTGCTTCATGGGTGTGTAGCGGTTGACTGTGCCAGAAGGCTATACAAAGCTAGGTGAAGGGTATACCTTGGCATCAGGCCACATGACAATGGTCTGCAGTGTGGCTCAGGGGTGTAGTGTCTGGCCTGGCCCACACAGGTGGGTATTCTATTCACCATCCATTCACCTGGGTAACTATTGTGTGTGGCCATTGCTGTGCAATGCTTGCCATGTATGTGTTCTTTAGTCCATGACATGGACGCTGTCTGGGATGTGCACACATCACACATGCATGTACATTGACATTTCGAACTGTATCTGAGGTGTCTGGCCTATGTTATGTACACAGATTATCATCAGATGTGTCTGTCCTGGCCTCATGTGCCGGGAACAGGTAATGGACAGCAGGTTGACCCTACACCTACATTGATAGCATAATATAGGTATTCCTGGGTGTCAGTGGCATCTGTCCATACAGGGCATGTGTATAAGGTGTGGTATGTCCATTGTGGATCCAACAAAACAAAAAGCAGGAGCCAGCAGAACATGACCCAATAAAATACTTTTATTGTAACATGTAAAAATTAAAGCAGAGAGTATGCACACACCGGTTTCGGCTGGTAAACTAGACACAGCCTTCCTCAGTGTTAAACGAGCAACTGCAAAGCTGAAATTAAATACACTGCAAGCAAACATGATTGGATAGATCTAAAGTTTGTCATTTAAACCTGGTGGGAATAGCCCACCTAACTTAATGATCCATTTTTTCTCTTTAGAATTCAATAGTGAATGCCAACCTGTTTTGTTCACTTGTTTGCCATGAATAATATCAATAATAGTAAAATGAAAACTAGCTGTGGAGTGTATTTGGTAATGTTTATATAGAGCATTGTGAATTCTGCCCTTTTTGATATTGCTAAGGTGCTCCGAAATCCTTAATCTTAATGGTCTGGAAGTTTGGCCAATGTAAAATGCGCCACATGTACATGTGGCTAAATATACTATCCAATCGGAGCTACAATTAGCAAAAAATTTTATATCATATACAGTGGCAGAATCTGATATTTGGATTCACTCCGGATCAAATCAACAGACTTTGCTGTTCCGGATTTATGGTAGTGACATTTGGTTGCTATTTGGATCGGTTTTGGACCAAAATAAAGACTCTGCTGTTATTGCTATTCGGTCGCTATTTATGGTTTTTCCAATAGTGGCCAAGTCTACAATTTATATTTTCAACAAGTTTACTTTTTGTGCTTAACCATCAGCTGTTACTGCTTTTTGCACTAAGGAAATGCCACTTTGACGGTTACTACGTTCTCACATACAGGAAGTACCGAGTTGTTGGTTACGCTTCCTTGTCATTTGGGCGTTGGTGTGGCCTTGGTGCGGTCTGTCGATTTCCCTCAGGATTGCTGCTTTTATTTCATGAACTTTTTATGAGGGGACTGTTTTCTTACCATCAGGTTTCGATTTACATCAATCAGATGTTTTTTTCTTAACCATGTGGCGCACAATACGTTTGGATATACGACATTGAGTGCCTCTTCTTGTACGGATTTTGTACTTACGGCCTTTGAATTCATATTGGGTTGGCCGTTCACATTTTTTGGATTATCTAACAGTGACTATCGGCTGGTTACCATTCAGTGCCACCTTGATGCTGAGTATATTGTTTTATTTAATTTTTCTATAGCAAGCAAATTGGCGGTTGATATAAATGTTTTGACTGTTTGACTGCTATACCCTCATTTTGGGGAACTATTTGTCCATACAATTGACATTGGCTTTACAACTTCACGTGGCTCCCAATGGATGGGGGTGACATCTGATTTCTATGCAGTCATTGCTTCATGACTTTTATTATCAGTCATGGGATGTTTAGAATATCGTCTGTGCTATACTTGTTGAGATCATACTATTATCCTCATTCCAGCACATGGTACTATATGTTGGTTCTCTGTCGTTTTACATGATGGACATATTGAACTAGGACACTGAACATTTCATCTATTATATAAACTTCAGATACTGATACCAGGTTTTGATTAAGCCTGTTCTTTTTGTTATCAGGCTTTTACATACAGCTGTATTACTGATTTTTTCCTTTGCTATCTGTAGATACATTACAGACTTTGCCAATAATTATAATTAGTATTGTATTATACTGACAGTGATTTATTTGATGGTACCATTCCGATAGAATAGTTTACTTGTTTTTTCATATTAGCCCTATTCTTATTACTAGCTAACCGCATTGTAGCAGTATAATTGTTATAGTAGGGTTCTATTTTGTTCAATACCTTGAGGCTATTATATCGATGTTATTTTTATCATATTGTGCTTAGCCCTGACATTGGAACCATTGTTGATATACTTTTTCTTGGCTAATTTTGCTTATTAGTCTATATTCTAATTGTATATTAAGCATTCAGTCCACCAGTTCTATTTCAGCTCCAGTTTTATTTCAGCTCCACTTTTCTGCCCTTCTAGCACTATTGACCTAGATATGGGTCTGTCTTATTACCATTGAGGTTACTGCCATATTTATGGTATTTTTTGGGTTTAGCTACTACACTATTTTCATAGTGTTATACATTTTATATATTATACTGTTCATGTATGCAGATATTGTATTCTTCAATACTTTTTTCATATAACTGATATTATCCAGTGCTTCATATGTATGATTTTCGGTCTTTTTCTTATTGAGAGACCCTTTGGTTGTTGCTCCCCTGGTCATATGGTCAATCCCTGTTATTCCACTTATATTTTGATTCACATTATTTTGTGGATATTAGGTTGGGTTTCTGGACATCTTAAGGTTTCTATCTACCTTAGTTGTTTTGATTGATTATATTTGTCGATCCTTTATATTGCCTAATTGGTATTAGTTTAAACTAAGAGACGTGGTCTGTTCATTTTGGGCCATTATTGTCTCTTTTTGTGACGTAGCCTTTGAGCTATTATTGTCTATCTTTATCTTGCCCTATCCTATTCAGTTCCATGGATCTCCTCAGTCTAGTTTCAGGTCTTTCCTCTGATAGGGAAGACCTTAGGGCCTTCGGACTGGGATCCCTTAATAATGATCAGAATTTGGATGTTCCTATGGGTTCCGAAGCCACTTGTAATTTGGTTTTTGATAAATTACATAAACATCTTAGATCTTTAAGATCTACCATTTGGCATGCGAAATTATTCAAAGCATACATATCCAAAGATATAACCCCGCGAGGGCTAAGAGTTAGGATTCAACGCCTAGTGGCAGATATTGACGAAGACCTATCACAGGAATGGACAGCCATTCAACATCAGGCCAGTATGTCTTTTGTCAAAGCCCTGAATAAATTCTACGAGCGTGTGATTGACAAAGAAGTCAACATTGTTTCAGGTCTGGTTAATGATCTCAAACCTTTTGAAAATGAAAGCTTTTTTTCCAAACAACTTCATAAGGTAGTTTCTGATATGAATAATCTGGAAACCCAACTTAAATCTAAGAAAATTCAAAAATTTAATAGGGATTTGGCCGATTATCAGGGTAGCAATCCATTTAGTTCTACAAAACATGTTAAATTTAATTTACAGCACAGTCGGCCCTCTAAGAGAAAAAGACCGAAATCTATATTGAAGAATTATATTTCTGACACTGGCTCTTCTACGGATGAGCCTTCATCTGGTCTTGAGTGTGAACCACAGACCGCATCAGGGTCACCCTTACCCAAAAGGGCCTCACCAGGGGTCCCTTTAGGAATAAATACCAAAGAGGTGGCAGAAAGCACAAAGGTCCCAAGTGGTATACAAGGATTATTACATCTAGTGATGAAGGATTAGATTCTCCTTCTAACAACAATGTCTTAAACCTTTCCAGCCATGTTTTGTCACAATCAGAAATAGCTATTTTGAATAAAGGGTTAACATTTGTTCCCGGTTTCTTTGTTGCAGAAGATTCCTTTGCACAGGATGTTGTTTCCTTCTGTAGATTGTTGAATTTGAAAATGTTTTTTGGACACACTAACAATGATTTTGGTTCTACAGATAAATTTATTTATCACAAATCACAGTTTACTCTACCCATGCATCCTGTTGTCCTACAGTTTCAGAATAATATTCTCAAAGATTTACATTATGCCAGGTCAGTATCCAGCATCAAAAATAATAACATTTCTGTATCTGAACAAAGGTCTATCATGGATTTACAAAAAAATCATGATATTGTTATTATTTCAGCAGATAAAGGGGGTGCAGTTGTGGTCCTTGATTGGCAATATTATAATCAGGAAGCTATGAGACAGTTATCTGATGAAAAATAGTATGTAAGGATGGTCATCAATCCTACATCCAAATTTCAAAAAGAAATTGAAGAATTTTTGTCTCATGCTAAGGATGCCTCTATAATTGATAATGATACCATGCACCAACTTTTGGTTCGGGATTCCATGAATCAATACATTTACTTTTTGCCAAAGGTCCACAAGGACCCCAATCACCCACCGGGTAGGCCTATTGTTTCAGGTAGGGGATATATTACAGAACCTTTATCTCTTTTTCTAACCAGTAAATTGAAGCCTCTACTTTCTTCCATCCGGTCTAGATTACGTGATACCACTAATTTTTTACAAATCATTTCGGATACACAACTTGAGCCGGATTGGCGTATGTGTACCTTTGATGTAAGCGCATTGTACACAAACATCCCCCATTCCGGGGGTTTGGAAGCTTTGGCCTTTTGGCTTAATAGTTCTGGTTTATATTCCCCAGACTTCAACGAATTTTTGTTGGACATGGCATCATATGTACTAACTAACAACGTCTTCTTCTATCAGGATATTTGTTATTGGCAGACTAAAGGTACAGCCATGGGTTCTTCTTTTGCTCCTATCTATGCGGACCTTTTTATGGCCTATGTTGAGAATGATCTCATATATAACAGCAATAATAACATCTATTTGAAACATCTTGATATCTGGAGACGTATCTTGATGATTGCTGGGCTGTATGGAAGGGGGACCTGGTTGGTTTGTTTGAATTCCTAACATATCTTAACAACAACAAATGGGGTTTGGAGTTTACCTTACATTATGACCATCATCACATTACTTTTCTTGACGTATCTGTTAATAGGTTATTAGATCATACTCTGGGAACCCTTGTGCATAGGAAACATCCTGAATATAATACTATTCTACATGCCTCTAGTTTTCATCCCCCACATATTGCTAAGAACATTCCCAAATCTCAGTTCATTAGGTCCAAACGTATTTGTTCTGATGAGTCCTCCTTTCAAGCTGAAAGCAGGGAGTTAACTAGACATTTTAGATCTAGGGGATATAAAATGGGGCATGTTTTTGATGCTATCAACCAAGTTAACCAAATGAATAGGGATGACCTACTGGTATATAAGAATGTGGAAAAACCCACTCATCAACCCATCAGATTTACCACTACCTATGGCAGGAATTCGGACAGCCTTATCCAGAGTGTCAATAGGCATTGGAACTTATTATTGTATGATAACGATTTGTCTAATATTGTTCCTGAATGGTGCCTTTTCTCTTTTAGGAAAGGCAGAAATCTGGGTAGTCAATTTAACCATTATAAACATGCATATGCTAACAGTCACCCAGAACCAATACAAACTACTATTACTGGCAGTATACCTGTTGGTTGTTATCCTTGCAGACATTGCACTCATTGTAATAAAGTTTCCAAAACAAAAGAATTTACTAGTAGAAATTCTGCCACTGTATATGATATAAAAATTTTTGCTAATTGTAGCTCCGATTGGATAGTATATTTAGCCACATGTACATGTGGCGCATTTTACATTGGCCAAACTTCCAGACCATTAAGATTAAGGATTTCAGAGCACCTTAGCAATATCAAAAAGGGCAGAATTCACAATGCTCTATATAAACATTACCAAATACACTCCACAGCTAGTTTTCATTTTACTATTATTGATATTATTCATGGCAAACAAGTGAACAAAACAGGTTGGCATTCACTATTGAATGCTAAAGAGAAAAAATGGATCATTAAGTTAGGTGGGCTATTCCCGCCAGGTTTAAATGACAAGCTTTAGATCTATCCAATCATGTTTGCTTGCAGTGTATTTAATTTCAGCTTTGCAGTTGCTCGTTTAACACTGAGGAAGGCTGTGTCTAGTTTACCAGCCGAAACCGGTTTGTGCATACTCTCTGCTTTAATTTTTACATGTTACAATAAAAGTATTTTATTGGGTCATGTTCTGCTGGCTCCTGCTTTTTGTTTTGTTGGATTCCCTATTGAGCCGTGCAGTTGCTTCCGTGCATGTTTTTTCTTGATACTATGTCCATTGTGGGTCACATTTGATGGCATTGCAGGTGTTGCAGGTGTCCAGTGAGGAATATAGTGAAGGCACACTGTCTACATTTACATGCATATTGTACTGATGGACAGGGTTCCATGCCCTCTGTAGACCACTGCAATCACACCATGGTTACTATCTGTGGGCAATATGCAGGGTACTACCAACATAGCGGTTGTTGCCTAGGTAAGTGTGTTTGTGTATGAGACATAGGTTGAGAGTGTTCTCTGTGTAATACAAGGGTTGCTAACTTTGTTTACCAGGCCTTGATGTCACATGTAGAGGTATGCATTGCCACCCCAGCCTCTCAGCTATTTCACATCTGTTATCCATGTAAGGTGGACATTGTGACATATAATAGGGCCATCATATAAGAAATTTGCAAAACCCACTCCACAATGAGTCCAGTTGTTACACACTCACAACCACCTCCACACAGGCTACGAATGACAAACACAGACACACACTTGCCATGTTTGGGATTAGAATTCCTACCTAACTAATTTATTACACTACAGCATTACGCAGTTATAGGATGCACCACAGAGATTACTGGAGTACTCCTTCCCCAAAGGTGTATTTCACTGGGTATGACATCAGCAGGCTTGCCAAAGTAGGTCATTGGAGGTTGTAGTGACTGTGAATGACCCCCAAAGCATTACATCCTACACAGACAATGACACACACTTGCCATGTGTGGGAATAGAACCCCTACCAAAGTACTATATCACACTACAGCATTACACTGTTATTGGATGCACCATAGAGATTACTGGACCATTACTTTCCCAAAGGTGTATTTCCCAGTGAATGACATCAGCAGGCTTGCCAGAGTAGGGCAGTTGAATTGTAGTGAGTGTGACTAGCCTAAAAAGCATTGCTCCCTAGACAGACAAAGATCACACACATAAACATCCACACTTGCCATGTCTGGGAATAGAACCACTAACAAAGTACTATATCACAGTACAGCATTATGCTGTTATAGGAGGCACCACAGAGATTACTGGGCTATTTCTTTCCCAAAGGTGTATTTCCCAGTGAATGACATCAGCAGGCTTGTCAAAGTAAGGCAGCTGAATTGTAGTGAGTGTGACTATCCTAAAAAGCATTGCCCCTACACAGACAGACACACACACACACACACACACACACACACACACACACACACACACACACACTTGCCATGTCTAGGATTAGAACACCTACCTAACTAGTTTATCACACTACATCATTACACAATTATAGGATGCGCCACGGAGATTACTGGGCTACTTTTTTATCAAAGGTGTATTTCACAGTGAATGACATCAGCAGGCTTGCCAAAGCAGGGCAGTTGAATTGTAGTGAGTGTGACTAGCCTAAAAAGCATTAATCCCTACACACTAAAATGAATAAAACAAAATCCACGTCAGCAGAACCAGCAGCAAAGAGTCCAATATTAAGTGTTTTATTAACATCCACTTTTCGTTCAAGAAAACTGAACTTCTTCAGACAAACATCAAAAGGTAACAAATGTAAAAAAACTCCTTAAATACACAATTAACAACACATGGTACATTTGAATGGACCAACCAACTGGTTAAAACTCGCTGACATCAATGTGTGGGAAAAAGCTGATCTCAAAGCATCTTAAAGTGCTACTGCATACAAAAATCAGGTCTTTACAAATTGTGTTTTGAAATCAAACAACTGACCAAAATAAAATGAAAAGTTATCAATGAAAATGTGTCTAAACATAAAATGTTTAAAACCAAGAAGAACAAAACATAATAAATGGAACCGATTTAATGACAAAAAATAAGAAGTAAAACATAAAAAATAATAAGTCATAAAGGAAAAATAAAAATAAAAAATAGTAAAATTACCTCTGCATACTTCTGAGTTTCAAAATGCAAGCTAAACTAACTGTCGTTAAGACCTGGAGGTCTATATGAACAGAGTTTCAGCTGCCAAATCACTTCTAGGCACTCTAATAATAGTTGAAAAGGACCCCCCCTGATGTCAAAGGGAACCTGTCCTAACACCCTAAAAGTAAAACTGTGCTGAGGATGGTCATTAACATGTTTCACCAAAGCATTTTCACACTTGTTTTTCCTAATACAATATAAATGCTCATAGATTCTTTTGTTAAAACCTCTGTCAGTCTTGCCCATATAGAACGCTGGGCAAGACTGGCAGCAAGCTAAATAAACAACAGATCGAGATTTACAGTTGAATCTACCAACAGTGGAGAAAGAAGACCCTGCAATTTTGAATCTCGAACCAGTGGCAATATGCCTGCACATGTTACACCTCTAGTAGGCCAGCCACTGGAGAGGATGTGGAGGATGTTGTTCCTTCAGAAAACTTTGTAACTGATGGTGGCTGGGGTGAGGAGGTTTCTCGTTCTACACCGTCTTTTTCCTCGAACCAGGGACAGAACCATCAGAGATTTTACAACATGAGGAGCTACCACAGGAACAACAGCAAGAAACCTTTTCAGAAGTAATGAGAAGGACAAAACCTGACATTATTAGTAAAAGTTTTGGAGATTTTTTTGTTTACAGCTATTCGAGTTTTTACAATCACTGCGGAGATGTCTGATTTATTTTCAAAAGGTCTCACTTTTGTTCCATGGAGACATTTTAATCTGGCACGCACATTGCTTGATTTAAAGTTGTTTATACGTAAGTTGAATTTATTGTTAATTTTTGGTAATACTGTTTTAGACAAAAAAACTTTGAGAGTTCCAAGTACATTTAATCCCCCTAACTAACTAATTTATCACACTACAGCATTACACAGTTATAGGATGCACCATGGAGATTACTGGACTAGACCTTTCCCAAAGGTGTATTTCACAGTGAATGACATCAGCAGCCTTGCCAAAGTTGTGCATTTGATTTATAGTGAGTGTGAGTAGCCTAAAAAGGATTGCTCTCTACACCAACAAAGTAGCACACACACAGTGTGAAAATGCTTTGGCAAAATATGTTAATGACCATCCTCAGCACAGTTTTACTTTTAGGGTGTTAGGACAGGTTCCCTTCGACATCAGTGGGGGTCCTTTTCAACTATTATTAGAGCACCTAGAAGTGATTTGGCAGCTGAAACTCTGTTCATATAGACCTCCAGGTCCTAACGACAGAGTTAGTTTAGCTTGCATTTTGAAACTCAGAAGTATGCAGAGGTAATTTTACTATTTTTTATTTTTATTTTTATTTTTCCTTTATGACTTATTATTTTTTATGTTTTACTTCTTATTTTTTGTCATTAAATCGGTTCCATTTATTATGTTTTGTTCTTCTTGGTTTTAAACATTTTATATTTAGACACATTTTCATTGATAACTTTTCATTTTATTTTGGTCAGTTGTTTGATTTCAAAACACAATTTGTAAAGACCTGATTTTTGTATGCAGTAGCACTTTAAGAAGCTTTGAGATCAGCTTTTTCCCACACATTGATGTCAGCGAGTTTTAACCAGTTGGTTGGTCCATTCAAATGTACCATGTGTTGTTAATTGTGTATTTAAGGAGTTTTTTTACATTTGTTACCTTTTGATGTTTGTCTGAAGAAGTTCAGTTTTCTTGAACGAAAAGTGGATGTTAATAAAACACTTAATATTGGACTCTTTGCTGCTGGTTCTGCTGACGTGGATTTTGTTTTATTCATTTTAGTTTGTTTCAACTTCTGTTGCATTAATCCCTACACAGACAGAAACACACACACAGTTCCCATGTCGGGGATTAGAACTCCTACCTAGCTAGTTTATAACACTACAGCATTACACTGTTATAGGACATGCTATGGAGGATACTGCTCTATTCCTTTCACAAAGGTGTATTTCACAGTGAATGACATCAGCAGCATTGCCAATGTAGGGCATTTGAATTGTAGTGAGTGTACCTAGCCTAAAAAGCATTGTTCCCTACACAGACAGAGAAACACACACATATAGTTGCTATGTCAGGGATTAGAACTCCTACTTAACTAATTTATCACACTACAGCATTACACAGTTATAGGATGCGCCATGGAGATTACTGGACTAGACCTTTCCCAAAGGTGTATTTCACAGTGAATGACATCAGCAGCCTTGCCAAAGTTGGGCATTTGATTTATAGTGAGTGTGAGTAGCCTAAAAAGGATTGCTCTCTACACTGACAAAGTAGCACACACACAAACGTCCACACTTGCCATGTGTAGGCATAGAACCTTATCAAAGTACTATATCACACTACAGCATAACGCTGTTATAGGACACACCACGGAGATTACTAGGCTCTTTCTTTCCCAAAGGTGTATTTCACAGTGAATGACATCAGCAGCCTTGCCAAAGTAGGGCATTTGAATTGTAGTGATTGTGACTAGCCTAAAAAGCATTGCTCCCTACACAGACAAAGACACACACACACGCACACACATAGTTGCCATGCCTGTGATTAGAACTCCTATCTAGCTAGATTATCACACTACAGCATTATGCAGTTGTAGAACACACCACAGAGATTACTAGGCTACTCTATTTCCAAAGGTGTATTTCAAAGTGGATGACATCAGCAGGCTTGTCATAGTAGGGATATGGGGAGGGCAGCATGTGTGCATGGGCCATAACCCATTCATCTAGAGGTTGACACACCACATGCAGGCACACGCAGGTTTATATTCTACAGGTATGTGTATACAACTGTAAGATGACTACTGCCTTGTGCAGTCATGTTGCACAGCTAGCACTTGCACCACTGAGTCTGTAATGCTGATGGAAACCAGTGGCTAATTTCTACAGTAAGTGACATTTACACATCATGTGGTTCTAGCCATTTGGCTATGTGCTGGGTGGGACAGGCCTCATGATGGAAGGCTCTTTGTCACTGTCACTCTCTTCCACACATCTATGTATGTCTACTTTTGGCATATTATAGTGTGTTGTCCTTGGATATATGTCTATATTCATATCCAATGTG
The DNA here is from genome assembly GCF_019279795.1 of Protopterus annectens. NCBI lineage: Eukaryota > Metazoa > Chordata > Ceratodontiformes > Protopteridae > Protopterus > Protopterus annectens. The sequence goes on along the minus strand of NC_056744.1, from coordinate 911,612,302 downwards.
TGTGCAAAGAATGACTGGTGCATACTGAGGAGTGTATGCACTAACATCTGCAACTGTCAGACATGTATGTTCCACTGCTTGTTGCAGACATGACCTTTCAGTATGTTGTTGCCTGACAATGCCTTCATTTCTCTAAGTGTGTGAGCATGCCCATTATGCACTTCTGAATTGAATGTGTGGATCCATTCCAGGTAGTTTGCACTCCAGTGCAGACCTTCGTGTTCTACACTGACAGGATATCTGTAGATCAGTTGGCAATATGGGGTCAAACTGTGCAAGGGATAGTGTGTATGTATGTGATTGTGTCTGTGCTGCTTCTGCTACACAGTACTGGTGTTAGCAGAGATATTCAGACATGTGTACTGTTATACACTGTGATGTTTTATGTCTTCAAGTACTGTCAGGTGGTCATTTGTGCTCACAATGATGTCCTGGGGAACAAGGGTGAATGCAGTTGTGTCCAGTATTGTGGGCAAATGCCTACATATTCATGGAGAGTTATGCCATTCTGGAGGGGGAGCTGCAGACACTTGCTGCTGCATCTGTGTATCCAGTTTAGCACCTTGGTACAGTGCTGGCAGAGGATCCCATACTTGTACATCTAACAACATGTCAGTATGGCCTTATCTTGCTGTGGCAATAACTCACAGCTGTACAGATTCACACAGGTTACCCAGAGGCAGGGGTCATAAGTCAAGAAATTACCCCTATTGTGGTGTATGGGCAGGTTTGTAGCCACCCATTTATGTGTTTGCAGCCAGGGATAGTATGTGCACATGGCTGTGTGTCTGACGTTGCATATTCCATGCTGCCCATGCTCCCACCCCCCCCCGCTATTATTCTGTCCTCTTCCATACATTATGCATACATTCTCTGATACTTTCCCTAAGGTTATCACCTCATCACAGCTGTGTTTTGGTGTTGGTCCACAGTTCATGCAGCGGGACATGGTGGACATGTTACTGTGGTTTGTCCACTTGACCTTGCATATGGCTTATGTGGAGTGTGTTATGTTGTTATTTGTATGTCCATGACATAATATGCATTGGCAGTACATGTGAGACACAGGCATTTGGCAGAGGCCTGTAGGCCAATGGTGGTGATGCAGGCCAGCTGTGGCAGGCCATTGCATTCTGTCGGTCCTACAGTCCCAGACTGCTATGCAGTATATTGTCCTGGGGTGACAGGGTAGGTGTGCTAAGTGTTCAGGCCAATACTTTCTATCAGTATTGATCAGTTGGTGTGGATGCTGGCAGGGTGCTACTTACAGCTAGGAACACACCTGCATGGGACAGCTGCACTGCATGCTGCATAATTTTGCTATTGCCATACACAGGTGGGGGTCATATAGTACCCATTCCCAATAGCAGGGATATGACCAGAGAGGTACCTGTGGGTGGTGTTTGGGTGAGCTGGGTGCATGGGTGCTATGAACACTACTTGCATCTGACTCACAGATATGCATGGGGCATTGCAGTTATGCTGGCTTGTGCAGGTATATCAGCTGTTTCCCAATACATCAGTCCTATCACCTTTGTGATCTGCAAGTGTTCCGCCAGACAACACCGGTATTCCCTACTACAGGCCCAGATAATGTGATGCATACCTGTACGTACACTTCCAAGGGTGTGTCCATTTCATGGTTACACATTATATACTGTATGTCTGGGGTACTTTTCCCTGTGTACTGCTTGTATATCTAGCCCAACAGCCATGCCATGTCCATCTTTCAGACAGTGACACATATTACCACCATACATTTACAATGGCTTACTGCTAGCATGTGTTATACTGGGGGGAATTGTCTTTGGCACTGCAGTTGTGAGGACTTGGCCCTGTCATCAGCAGTAGTGGGCAATGGCCACCAGGTCAAACCTCGACATGCATACATACTGACCACTCTCACACAATATGAAACACACACCAACCTAACACACACATACCTGCATATTGTACAAATACTACAATCTATTCTGCTACCTTGGTCACCTCTGGGAATCTGTGCTCCACTGGTATTATACCTGCACATACATGTTACTACATGTCTACATCAGATTGGGGGGCACATCTGACTGTTACTACATTTCTACATAGGATTTAGGGGGGCACACCTGACTGTTACAACGTGTGTACATTGGATTGGGGGGCACACCAGACCATTTCTACTTTTCTACATAGGATGGTGGGGCACACCAGACTGTTTCTACTTTTCTACATATGATGGGGGGCACACCTGACTGTTATTACATCTCTACATAGGATTTGGGGGGGCACACCTGATTGTTACTACATGTCTACAGAGGATTTTGGGGGGGCACACCTGACTGTTTCTACATTGCTACACAGGATTGCAGGGGAACACCTGACACTTGTACACATTTGCTATGACTGTACTGGTATGTTAGGTACTTCATTTCATTCTGTTTTCTAACCTATCATGCTGACTAGAGGCATAGCAGTGTACTACAGCTCTTAGGTTTGATTGACCTCCATATTAGTTTCTGACTTCCTACCCTTCAGAACTAATATCCCACTGCCTGACCTGATGTAGTCTGTCTGTGTAGGCCAGAGGGGATTACCCATAGGCATCATTTAGAGGCCTTAGCACAGCCTTTGTTTGTGTTTGTCTACACCTGTCCTGCTGGCTGAGACTGTTGTTGGGTATGTGAACCTCCCTGACTGGCATGTGTGTGTCATATGGACACACATGTGGCCCAGCACATTTCCTGCAGTGGGTTTGTCACCATGTGTAGTACTAGCTACTATGGTGACACCAGTATTTCTTATAGATCTCATGCTGCCATTACAGGTGTCTACTGTCTGCTGGCATCCCATTCAGCTACCTGATTCCCTTGCATGCTCACATCCATACTATAGATACAGGTAATAACATATACTACTCCATTCTGCAATTGGTAAGGAGAGTGACTTACCTTGTGCGTGTGCAAGTATTGAAGATGGTACTGGAGGGCTGCCTATGTTGGATGCACACACTACACTCCCTACACATGGCTGAGCACAGGTAGTGTCATGTTTGGCATCCCTTTTACTGTATGTGCGAGTCAGAGAGAGGGGTCATTCCCTGGGTCCCTCCTGTGCCAGTGTATGTGCTATGCGTTGCCTCTTCGCCAAGGCCAGAGTATACTGGGCACGTCTCCTTCTGCCTACTGGGGCAGGCTTACATTGTTCCTCCTCTAAGTCACTCTATGCTTGTGCAGGCCTTAGGTTCATAGGTTCATAGGTTCATACTAGGCTATCTGCCCTAGGGCATTTATAAGCCTAGCCAGAATGTGTTTGGCTTTCACCACCCATTTTAAATTTATTTTGCTATGCCCTTTTTCGAGGTTAGTATACTGTGCCTCTGTCTAACAGTGACACAGAAGTGATACCCGGGGTAAACCTACTATCTCCCATCCACTCATCAAGATTCCTCTTGAAGAGAGTCAATGAGGGACTCTGCCTAACCTGGACTGGGATTTTATTCCAGAGTGAAGGGAGCCTCTGGGTTATGAATCTGTCCCTCCAGCATGTCCTATTTATTTCAGTGCTGAGGTTCAAGTCTCTCAAGCGTGTAGCTCGATGGAATTTGGATTTTCTGAGGTGCAGCATGTCCATTAATTCCGGGTTGGACATGGCTTTATACGTCAGGCACAGATCGCCTCTGAACAGGCGGTATGCCACTGAGTAGAGCTGGAGTTTCTTTAACCGGGCAGCATATGGCATCTGTTTGAGCCCTTTGATTCTCTTGGTGAGGTACTTTTGGGGTCTTTCCAGTTGCTGCAGGTGTCTGGTAAGGTACATCCCAAAAGGGGCATTGTACTCAATTATGGGCCTGATGAAGGATGAGTAAAGAGGCACAATGACCTCCCCTGATCTAGATGTGAATCCCTTCATGATTAGGTGGGCTATATAAAATGTTTTTCTAACCACTTTGGCCACGTGATTGTCAAATGAAAGATTGCTATCAACTTGGTACCCCAGGTCCCTAATTACTTTTTCTGTACTTAATGGATTACCATCTATGTGGTAATTTGTGGGCACTTTGTTTTTGCCAAAGGGGATGACTATACACTTTTTGGCATTTAGCTTGAGGCCATGGCTCTGGCACCAGTTGTCTGTTTCTATGAGGCCCTTTTGGAGAATGCTTGTGTCGGCTTGAGAGTCGATTATGGCGCCCAGTTTGCAGTCATCTGCGAACTTGTTCAGCCACAGTCCTTCCATGTTGGACTGTATCTCCGAGAAATATATACCGAACAAGAGAGGTCCCAGGACTGAGCCTTGTGGGACACCACTTGTAACTGGTTTGGAGTCTGACATGGCTCCAGCAATTCTAACCATGTGAGTTCTGTCCTTGAGCCAGTTTGCAATCCATCTAGTGACACAGGGGTTTATATTTAAGCTGGTGAGCTTATCTATAATGCCCGAGTGGGGTATTGTATCGAAGGCTTTTGCGAAGTCCAGGTAGGCTGTGTGGACCACCTTCCCCTCGTCAATGGCCTTGGTGACTGTTTCAAAGAAATCAACCAGGTTTAAGAGGCAGGATCTGCCCTTAACAAAGCCGAACTGGGTAGGATCCAGTGTCTGTAGGGCCCCAATATCTTTATTTATGAGGTCCATATGATCCTTTCCATAGCTTTGCAGACCAAGCTAGTCAGGCTTATGGGGCGATAGTTTCCAGAATCCGTTGAGGCACCACCTTTATGGAGAGGGACCACTGTTGCTGTACGCCACTCTTTGGGCACATATCCTGTAGTAAGGCTGAGATTGAACAGTAGTTTTATGTTTGGGTTTAGCTCTTCTTGGAGTTCATGTAGGACGCTGCCTGGGACACCATCTGGTCCCATTGATGCTGGGTTTTTTGCTTTGGAGAGGGCGGCTCTTACCTGAGCATCTGAGATGTCAGGGGGGCAGCACTCTGCTGGGATAGATATTTGCCCTTTTGGTGGGGAGGGGGGGAGAAGTTTGCACTGGACCTGTCAGCTAGGATGTTGGCAATGTCTGTGGGTTCAGTGTATTTTTTGTCATTTTGGACTAATTCTGAGCATATCTGGGAATTACCACCCAGGTTCCTAACATAACTAAAGAAAGCCTTGTGATTATCCTTAGTGTCCTGTGCAATTTTTCTCTTGAAGCTGGCCTTAGACAATTTTATGAGTGCCCGTAGTTTTTTGCTAATACTGATCAGTGATGCCTTCCCTTTTTGGGATTTTGCTCTATCATTTAGTAGCTTCCTCCTTCTATTGTATAGTTTGTTTATGGCTGGGGTCCACCAGACAGGACGTCTGCCTTTGGAGGATTGGGTCTTGGTTTTATTTGGGATCGCATGATCCATGCATTCCTGAAGGTGTTCATAGAATGCGTATATAAAGGATTCTGCCATCTGGGCCGTATTTTCCATAGGCCCGGGGGCTTTGAAGGATTCCACCTCGGTTTTGAGGAGTGTGAAATTTGCTTTAGAAGTTTTCACTGTGGTTTTCTGGGCAGGGGTGGGGTCGGGATGTGAATATCCAGTGAGATTAGTTTATGGTCTGATCTTACCAGTGAGGGATACACTTCTGGTCTGGAGCATAGAGTCCCCATGTTGGTGATGATCAGGTCCAGTATGTTTTCCCCTCTTGTGGGAGTGGTAACAAGTTGTTCCATAGCATTTGAGTTTATAAATTCTAGGAACCTTTGGGCTAGGGTGTTGGAGCTAGAGTAATGCTCCCAGTCTATGTTTGGGTAGTTGAAATCGCCCAATATAATGGTGTTTGGAGAGACCTTCATATTTTCCAGTGTTCTCAGAAAGGCCGAGTGGGGTTCCTGGGTTTGGGAGGGTGGTCTGTAGCAGGCTATAAACTGGAAGGCAGTTTTACCCACTGTTAGTTGCACATGGATAGTCTCTGATGCTTCATGCTTTGCCACCAACCTGGAGGTGTGGGTATCTTTGATGAATATCGATACTCCCCCTCCTTTTGTGGTTCGGTCCAAGTTTTGGGGCCAAAAAGCATGGTATGAGGTATAACCTGGTAGTGCCGGAGTGCTCTCGGGAGCCCTGAACCAGGTTTCTGTTACTGCACAGATATCGATGTTCTCCTTGGCAATGGTGGAGGGCTGTGTGACCCTGCCCCGTGCTGTTCCTGCTGCAGTTGTTTCCACAGGATTATATTGTGTAGCGTGGCACATATGATGACAATATGAGTACATGTAGCTGGTGAGTACAGCAAGGCTCCACCGGATGTGTTCAGGCACCGGAACTGTGACTTGAGCATCCCAAACACATGCTCTATTATAATTCTGGTCTGTGCGTGTACCTCATTATGGAGTTCTTGTTCGAGTTTGTGTACATTTTTGATGGGTGTTATCAGCCTCGGCTCCAGTGTGTAACCAGTATCCCCAGTACGTGACCATAAGGGATGTCTCCATTGGCAAATCTCTTGTACAGCTTCATCAGATGCCAGATGTGGGAATCATGATAGCTTCCAGGGCAGCCAGCACACACATTCATTATAATGCCCTGGGCATCGCACACGACCTGGCAGTTGATGGAGGGGAAGCCATTGCGGTTGATGTTGACCCTACCACACTCACCGGGTGGTGCTTTGATGTATATGTGCATGCAGTCTATAGCACCCACTTCCTCAGGGTATTCTGCTATTTGTTGGAAGAGTTGCATATTGCTGGCCAATGCCTCACAGGTGTTGGGGAAATATACATGATCACCGGCATATGCTGACATGGCATCCAGGAACTGGTGGAGTACCCTGGATTCTGATGCCTGTGAGATCCCCATGATATCCCCAGTTGGCCTTTGGAAGGTACCTGTAACTAGTATTCTTAGGCCTACACATACCTGGGGATCCAATGGATGGGTTCCCCTCTGTTAGTTCTGTGTGTGAGGCATGGCCAGCACAGCTCAATAATTTGCTGTAGGAGATCCATGTCCACCCTATAGAGCTCCACTATCTCCGGCTCATGTAGTCCCTGGTAGGTTACCCTTGGTCTGAACACTCTTCTCCATCTCCTCACTGTGGGTTTCTCAACAGCATTCTTATCCTCACCTTCCTCAGCCTCTTCTACATGTTGCTGTATGATAGCTGTTGCAGCCCCTATCATTTTGTTGTTTTTGTTTGTTAAAATTCCCCCGCTTGTATACACTGGTAGTGTAGAGTATGTGGGAAAACCAGAAGGAAAGGTGTTTGCATAGTTTATAGTAGTGTTCTGGGCTGGGCTGCTGCCTGTGTAATTGGCTGATTCTATTACATTTCACCTGTCAGCTATGCTAGTTCTCCTTGATTACCTTCCTACTACTGTTTTCCCTTCCCATTGATTTCCTGTTTAAGCCCAGGGGCAAGTCGCACAAACACAGTGCTCAAATGTGCACAGAGCTGCTATTTCCTGGTTTACTTTTTTTTTTCCCTTCAAAACCCGGTGCACAGTGTGCACACCCGCTTAGGCAATACAAAGAGTGCTAGGCAGCCTCAGGCACACCCCCTTGCTTAGCTCTGCTAAGCTAAGGGCAAACCCAAGCCAAAGGGCTCCAATCTGCTTACAGTATGCCTGACTCACCTCCTATGATGTGAGCTAACTCCTAGGCTTACACCAAGCTATTCCTGCTCTTACACTGTTGGGTGCTGACTAGCATGCAAGGGAGATCTGGGATTCAGTATCATTCCCCTCATTTGCTTAGGATTGTCTTCTGATGCATAGTTACAGGTCCCACACTGAGCCTGCCCCCTTAGCAACCACTTTTCACTGGCCATGTTGTCTTCTGCCTGCCATTGAGTATAATGGCAAAATAGTGATTTTGGTTATAATGCTTATTTTAGGTTTCTTTTTTTTATTTTTCGCCCGATCCCGTTTGCGTGCCACTGCCCTACGCTTAAACAGCCGAGATCGGCTAAAAAAAAAATAAAAGTCAATTTTTTTTTTTGCAACTGTTTTCCATGCCAATGGCCTTATATTTGGCCATTGGCATGCTTTCTACTTAATATCCACCCTTTATTTGGAGCTGTCATGACTCCGTTTTGTAGTTTGCAGAAATATACTCGGTTACTGACCGAGTACCTTTCTGCAGATTACACTGGTCATGCACAGCTGGCTTCCAGCTTCCTGGATCTCAAATTCACCTAATTTGCATGGATTTCACCTGCAAATGGGGTAATTTGCATACAGGGGCGGAGTCCATGCAGGACTAATGCAGGAGCGCTCGTGCACGTCCCTACAGCTTATTCCTGGATCGCACGGCTGACATATTGCCTGCTGGAACTCCTGCACTAGTCCTGCACACCGTGCAGGGCTTGCTGAATCTGGGAGATTGTCATTTAAATGGTGTTTCATGGCTTCATGGCATTAAACCTTAACTGCAAAAGCAATTCTGTGTTCTCCAGTGCACTTTCTCCAAATCCTCCCTTGGGATTACTTTCCATTTTTTTTTGTAAAATAAAAAACAAAAATTTCTTAAAATCTCTACATATTTTTATACTGCATTGTTCTTCAATGTCTTATGTTTAATATCATAAATATGTTCATATATTATTTTTCAACATTCCTTCCATCTTTCTCAAATAAAATGCTTTATAAGCGAAGCAAGAGGAAAGATAAACAACCCTTCTAGTCTTGCCTTTATATCTCTGGACTGCAATAGTCTCATCATAACTCAGCAACATAATGCAAAGGCCACCCTAGATATATCAACAAAGATTACAATGGCCACATTTTATTTTCTCTTTTACTGACAACCAGTCTATTTTTACTGTTATCGCCTTTTTCCAAACTATCATTTACACTTCTACCTCTTCTAAATAGTGTCACAGGTTCCTCCCTTAATTTCACCTTTAATTCAGTAGGGAATGCTAAATTCTGTTTCCTTTTTACAATATCACAGATCTCCTTGGCATCCTGAATATACTGCAAAGTTATGGCCCTCCACTTATAGAGACTTGCTTAAGTTCACTAGTGCCTTGTCCAAATTTTCCCTATTTAGTACAAATACCACCTCAGATCTCTCTTGATAATATGTCATTGTTCTAATAGGACTAACTAACCAAGTCAATAAAGTGTAAATAAGCAAACACACACACACACACACACACACACACATATATATATATATATATATATATATATATATATATATATATATATATATATATATATATATATATATATATATATATACAGAGAGGGAGAGAGAGAGCACTCACGAGACAGAGAATTGTGACCATCTAGTCTGCATTGTATTACTATCCATTTAGACTATTGTATAGCTATGAGTTGCTTGCTTGTACTTAGCAAAGAGGTAGCAAAGGCATTTCCCTTGCAACATGGGACCTCCTCTTACTACAGTGGTAGCATCATAAAATGAGAGGCAATTATTAAACTAATGCATGGTTTTAGCCAGGTTTCAGCTATGGCTATTTTATCAAGGTTCTAAAAAAAGATACATGGTTTGACAAGGTTTAATTTGGTATTTCTGCTATTGCTATTCATTGCTGCATGGCAAATGGAAATTTAATACAACTACCTGCTGTGGCAGTAAAACCAACAACCAACTGATCATTTAGTATGAAAGGTGAAAGCTCTAGCTGTTCAGCTACTGGGACTGCATACTTCACTTGTATCACCTAAATATAAATATATATATATATATATATATATATATATATATATATATATATATATATATATGTTTACTATCATAAATTCGAAAATCAGAACAAAACGTGTCTGCATTTTCGAATTTATACATCGGAAATGAACATTTCCGAATTTTCCTAAAGTCGAAAACAGCTGTGTATTGTCGAAAATGTCACTCGTGACATTTACGGCAATACACAGCACTCCCACCCGTCCCATAACTACCTACCTAACCACCCTAAACATACAGTTATGCAGGGGGGCAAGCCCCTGCACTTTCAGGGGCTGCGCCCACCCCCCTCAACTTAATATTCCAACTCCGAGATCGCACTACAGTGAGGAAAGGGATGTATTTCCCTAACCGCACTGTACCACGATCCCCTCACATGAGCGAACGTTAGAATTGTGAATGCACAGTCCATTCGCAATGGTAACGTTATCACATCACCTGCGAATATGAAGTATTCGAACATCTGTTGTTCGAATACTTCATAAGTCAAGCGTCGGCATTGTGATAGTAAACCTATATATATATATATATATATATATATATATATATATATATATATATGAGTCTACTTGAGATTACCGAAATCTCAGTAGACCAACTTTTAAAACACCGAAATTACACAAAACCAACACCTCACATACCCGACACACACAATCCTGACACTAAAAAATCCTGACAAACATCCTTAAAACATACAGGCAACAACATTGAAAAGAAAAAACACAACATTCCAAATAAAACTACTTAGTTCGTCTCACCCACACCCCGATCACCATCTAATCTAATCTAAACCCTTACCACTAAGACAAAACATACTCTACAAATAAAACACCAGAACATACATACCATCACATTTCAAGTTTTTGCAGGGGGGCTATGCCCCCCTGCACCACCCATGAGGAGCTGCGTCCCATAAACCCCCTGCAACTTTTAGATGTAATCTCTGAGATCACACTACAACGTCCACAAGAGCAGATTTCCTGTGCCGCTCAAGTTGGACTGTTGAGCATTCGGAACTTGCCATTCTGACGTGTCGCTCATTTGACACATCCAGCTTTTCGGCTCAGTGTTTTAAAGTCAGTCTACTGAGATTTTGTTAATCTCAAGTAGACCCATATATATATGTGTGTGTGTGTGTGTGTGTGTGTGTGTGTGTGTGTGTGTGTGTGTGTATATATATATATATATATATATATATATATATATATATATATATGTGTGTGTGTGTGTGTGTGTGTATATATACATACATACAAATCATCCATATCTATCTATGTATATATTTATCTGTATCTAGCTATCCATCCACACACACAGGTTTATTATGGCATATTAAAATTGTCTTTCCAGAAATCCCTGAACAGACATATCGACTAAAAGCAAACCAATAATACTGAAGACCACATAGTCAAACGACTAGTCTTGCCCCCCCCAAAGTTCCCATGTTATCCCTCATTCCTGGGTCCATATAGATCGAAGATGGTGCATTTGGTTTATTTAGTTCTTCGGTATTGCTGGCTGCCAATATGTTCATTGTAGAACTTCTGTTTTTCCCAATAGGCAGGTCCATGCTTCTCAATAAACTTAGAAAATTGATGTATATACACTTAACTTTATACTACAAAGTGACTTAAATTTATATAGTCTAGGTCCACTTCGTCTAAAACATACTCAGACCATATCTTTCCGTCCAATCACATCTCCAACACATCCACTCAAAAATTTCTCTGCAGACACCTTTATGAGATGCACTACTCAATAATGTTCCACATCCATTTAAATTCATAACATTTTTAGAAAACAGTTTCAGTGGTCATTACCATTTAATATCCACTTGGTATTTCATATCCTGCAAATACCCTCCAGGCTTAATTAGGTGCCATTCATTTCCACTATGGAAATAAGTTACTCCACTCAGCCAACTGACTTGCACTGAGTGGACACATTTACATTGCATTGGCAATGCAAAGCACAGATATGGCTTTTCAATCCTCCTGTTCTATTTTCTTACCCTTACAAACACTGTTTATCTTATTAAATAATACAGAGTCAATGGAAATATCTGGTCCTGCTTAACTGTTGAAATCCGATACAGCTGCTCAAATAGAGGGACACTACTTAGAAGACCTGAGAATTGACAAATAGTTCTACAGCTAGACTGCATTACACATACTTATGAAACTTATCCAGGAAAAGTACACAAAATGCCAAACCTGACTGCTTAGAAAAATGTCATCCTAAAGGGATTCATTCAGCCACCTTTTCTCTTGATGCAATTAACAAACTGAAAAGTTTGTTTTATTTTCAAATGTATTAATCTCCTCTTCATTCACATTATTCCTTCTGACAGTCCTGCTACAGACGATCTACCAGATTTCCAGTTCAGGCATATCTTTATATCTGCCGTTTACTTACTCCTATTATAACCCCAAGAAAATAATCACATTCTGACACTGAACTACATATTAAATTTCTAAGGAATAGTTTACCCCATATGATTCTAAACCCTTGTAAACATATGCAAACTATGTTTAAATAAAAGATCCATTCTCACTTTATAAAAAAATAAATACACAAAATTATCCAACTAACCTTATACTTAAGTTGTTATACCACAAACACTTCAGACACATTCCTTGTCTGCTGCCACTGATCAAAATACTGTAAAAGCTTACCAACAAACAAATGTTCTCTTTAATACACATTGATTTAGTTTTCATGCCACCTACCACATCTTTATTTAATTGAACAAAAACTTTTTCATAGGATCTTCTTTTATTCATTGACCTTAAGAGAGATTTTGACAAAGAAAATATTTTCGTTGTAAAAATCATACACTGTGTAGATTAACATTGTAGGACAGTGTCCTTAACTGACTCAGGGACTCTATATAAACCACTTCTTTCAGGTTTGTTATAGCAACACTCTACCCTTCACTAGAACCCCAACTTATGATATATCCCAGTGCTCTATCTTTAGCCATATCCTCCTTTGTGACCTGCTGTCCTTTACATTTATTCTTTATTCAGATCATCTCCCAGTCTTTGGCAGTAAACCCAATATCACTATTTAGTTATTACTACAAAGTGATTTATGTTACATCTTTAATACCATTGCTAAATACCCCTTTGTTCCTCCTCCATTGCTCAGTGGCCCTTGAGTCAACCCCACTGCACAAGTCATTAACTATGCATATCTTGTCATAAACATGGATCCTTCACTGCCTTTCCAATGCTGTATATAATTTTCCGCTTCCAAAGTGCTCTCACCCAGTTACCTATTCCAAGGTACCATACCTCCATATCAAATAATGCTTTAATACCAGAAAATGAACAAATTCTACGCTTAGCCATCTTGAGTAATTTCAAAAACACAAAAGACCTACAAAAAGATCTTAAAATCTGTCACATTATTACACTTTCCAACCAAATTATGAATCAGTTTTTTTTAAAATATGACTAACACCCTCCACATCACTGAAATGGCCTCATTTTAATAGGCACATTCTAAAACACAATTCAGACACCAGCTGTACCTTGCAGTTACTTAATCTGCTTTCTAAAACTTACTCCAGGCACCGGGACTACAACATAAGGCACAGTTAGATTACAGTCCTGTATTTTTACTACTTCATTTGACTCAATCCAGCTGTCCTCACTCTTAATCCCTTCTGCTAACTTCAGTTCACTATCCAATATCATTAGTGTCATCTGCAGCAGTCACTGTTATAGATGAACTCTAGCAGCTCTTATTTCATTTACTTCAAACTGCTAAAAATTCGAATAATGTAGATGCCTTCTTCTCTGTTTAAAGCATTTCTAAGCCTCTTTGGGTTTTATAATACAGGTTGTAGGAAACCTAGCATTTTGTCTTCATGTTAATGTACACTGTTTTGTTTGTTCATAATGTTTCAATTATTGCTGCTGTTCAATTAATTCAAACAGTCAATAGTGCCCATTTTTCTACATATTAGCTGAAAACGTCAACATAGACACTGTCAACAACTATTCCATTCATTTTATAACATCACCTGTTTATATTGTTTTGTATATGTACCAATTTTCAAGTTTATAACTGTACTTGTATGTTAACTTATATGTATACACACACATACACACGCATGCACACACACACTCACACACACACACACATGCATATAAGTGTGTGTGCGTGTGTGTGTGTATCTCAGAGAAATATGTCAATATTTATTCATTTTCTATATTTTAGTAGTTTATGCTTAAGTGCATTCTTTATAGTATCACAAGTTAAGACTGGACTGAGGTTGGTACTTTTAGCTGGGTCCCAAACAGAGCCGATGGCAGTTCATGCATTCAGAATTTTAAGGGGCATAGTTATCTCCAAAAGCATAACTCTGCATAACCAAATATTGCACAATAAATATTATTTTTGATTGCTACATAACTTACAACTTTCTGATTCATATAACATTTAAGTGTTTCAGATACTTAAATAATTGCTCTATGCAACTATTAAATAAAACTGCAAACCTTTTTTTGTCCTAAAATCTCAGGACATTTGCCATTTTTTTATTTTCCCATATGACACAATGACCTAAATAGGGTCTGTCCTGCTCAAAGAGGGATTGGTGGTAACCCTAGTACCATTATATTACTGTGGCATTCCTGAAACTGTCAGTGAGTTGTCAGTAAGTTTTTCATTTGGAAAAGATCATTCAGTGAGCCATAACCAACTTGTCATGTTCGGGGATATAACTGAGGAATAATAAATAACCCGTATTAGTGTTCTTCTCATGTCAGCAAAGGGTATATTAATAAATGAATATAATAATAACAAAAATATACATCATTACAACCTGCTGCTCACACATTCCATTGGATTCAGAAAAGGTTATTATGAGTGGTAGACCCTACTATGAGTAGCCAGCCTTTGAGGTAATCCTTCCCATTTCAGAGACTGCATTACAAAAGTGATTTTCTAAAAACAGGAATATCAGTCCCATTAGCCCTGCTACAGGACAATGAAGCAATCCAGGGCAGTGACTAATGTTAAATGTTGCCCCTGGACATGCTGTCACTACCCACTTACACTGCTGATGGATTCGGAGAAACACCTCACAGAATAAATTAACATAGCTAACCATAAAAATTACCACTGAAAAAAGACTGTGGTCACCCTCTGTAGTCAATTGGAGAGACCATGTTGCAGGATATGGAGTGAAGTTCAACACTGATATAGTGGTGGGAGAATATGACTTTGGGTATGCTTGGAGAATTGCGGGTGCGTGTCTGCAAAGTGGAGTCAGACATCTATGAGTGGAGTCAGATGTGTGTGTCTGTGTGAGAATGTGTGTGTGTGTGTGTGTGTGTGTGTGTGTGTGTGTGTGTGTGTGTGTGTGTGTGTGTGTGTGTGCGTGTGTGTGATAGTGAGTGCCTGCCTACGTAGTCATGGGGAGATTAGACAGGGAATCAAGACTGTGGATATGTGTATCTGTGTCTGTCTGGGGGATGGCATGTGTGAGGGGGAGAATGTTGTGTGTGTGTGTGTGTGTGTGTGTGTGTGTGTGTGTGTGTGTGTGTGTGTGTGTGTGTGTGTGTGTGTGTGTGTGTGTGCATGTTTGAATATGTGTATGAGATTGCGTTGGCAGTGACTGTGCAAAAGTGATACATGAACCACCAGAGGAAATTCCATCCTGAAAGCGCTTGTTAGCATAGGGAATAAAAAAGACTGATCCAGAAGCATGCAAACTACCTGGCAATGATGTTTTACTCAATGTGGATAAAGCTGTCTGAGAATGGCTTTTTCCACATACATGTATACTGTACCTAACCAACCTGCAGTAGACAGTAGGACCAGCTGATTTCTCTGAAAACCAGCCATTGGAAGTGAGCAGCTATTTACTGTAATTAGATTTTTTTATGTTAGTCTGCACACAGTTGAAAACATTGCTTCAGAATATTTAGTATTATTTACTTTGGATTTTGTATATAACTTAATACTTGCACTTCTATTCATGTTTTATGTAACAATATATGCTTTCTGATGCACAGCAACATTTAATAAAGCAATAGTTTTGCAGAAAACATGACATTCATATATTACTGTACTCCTATATTAAACTAATACTAATATATATATATATATATATATATATATATATATATATATATATATAGTTTGTTTCCTGAAAATTAGTAAAACTATACAATTTAAGGCATTTCTATTGGATTTTATGATGTTATTAAGTGAGATTAAATCCAATAAGCATTTCAGTAAAATCTCTTTGTCTTCAGCTTTTGGTAATCACTGTTCACTGTAAAACCTGGATAAGTCTTATTTTGTAAGAACTAGACTGGCAAAAAAGGGGTTAAATTATAGTTAGTATTCGACTGCAGCCCTGTCCTGCCCTCTGAAGACCAGAAGCAAAATTGCTTTTCTGTTGCATAAAGTATCTTTCAAATTCAATTGCTTATCTTTTCACTCATGCATGAAAGAACTTCATATTTATATAAAAACATAACTTATGATACAAATATATTATTTTATCCATAAAAACTGTTTGAATCTTTAAAACCACCAAAGACCCTGAATTCATTTCTAACTGCATGTATGGATGGATGCTTTATTTCTGTGAGTCCTTTGTTGAATCATTTTCATTTGAGATTGTGCAAATGTTTCTAAAGTCTTTATATTACTGTATATCTGAAATCAATTGTGGACAAGGCTGCTGACCTTTTGTATTGCAAATTCTACTGGTAATTCTCCATTAGAATGTATCATGTCATTGTCATGAAATAAACCAACAGTTGTGAGAAACAGGAATATAAAAAATCTACAGATCCAGATGGGAGAAACTAAAGCAGGCGAGGATGATTTACTGCATAAAATTATGTTTAATAAAGACACATATAGTGATGATAATGGGTAAAATTAAACTTCATCTCTTATCTTCTAGTGTTGTGTGTTTTATTGAAAAACTGATAAATCATATAAAATGACATTCATCTCCTATCTTTTAGTGTTGTGTGTTTTATTGAAAAAGTGGTAAATCATATAACAAGAGATTGTCCATCCTTTTTCTGTAGTAGGACACCAACTAGTTTTTAAAATCTATAATAATTATTCCTAATAATGTATTTTCTTTAGACAATCATACTAAAATGTATTTGGAGAAGCTATGCAGCACAGGTAAGCAATACACATTTGAAAAGAAGCAAATGAAATCAAATGCCATTCAAAACATATACTAAAGAATTAAAAAAAATGAGATAAATAATTTCTTCCATACAAGTTATAAGATTTCTGTTAGCATTTATAAATACAAAAGGTGAATATGAAAAGCTGAAATAATCCCCAGCACTACAATTTTGCAGTATAGTGCTATGATTTTCAGCAAAGGCGAAACTGTCAATTTAATAAGATTATTTTAGGATTAAAACCATCTAATTGAATTTAAGCATGTGGAATTGTGATAATTCAATTAAAGAGCTATTTTAAATTACAAAACAAAACATTAGTTAATGCTTATCCTTTTGAAATGCTCCGCACATACAGTATCATTGCCTTTGTCAGCATGTCCCCACAGCACTGAACAAATGGGTACATTTATTTATCTTTATCACTGTTTCTTCACTAAACAACTGTGTTTTTATTAAAGAGATCAATCACCTAACTGCTGCTTAATGGCAGAAGCTGTGCATACAAAGTTAATATGAGAGTTGCTTCAATAACACAAAGCCCAGAAGCAGTAAGCAGGCTGTAAACTCTAGGATTTTAATAAAGCTGACAGCCATCCTTTACTCTCTGATAGTCACATGTGCAACCAAAATGACACCCCTTTAAAACAGAAAGCTGAGGAAATCAAAAGCCTTTCTTTCCTGATTATTTTCCGAAGCCTTTTATCTTATTTTATTATCAAAGTATTTTAATTAAAAGCACATGCATATGCTTTTTTATTATTGATCAGCAAAAAAAAAAAAAAAAAAAAAACTGCTGTTAAGATCATAGTGCATAGTAACAAAACAGCTGTGAATTTTTATATCTTTCTCTTTAAAGGAACTAAAAATGTCCTTACACAAGCCAAACAAGTGAAATAATAGCTCTACTGAATTTATTACTAGTCTGCATATATGAAAAGACATTAGTTGTGTGAATTAATGATTTTGCAGAAATGCATAAGCAGGTTTAACTCCATTAATACAGGTTGCAAGAATATCTTATTTTAGGTGACAGGGTATTTCATAATCCTAAAGGCATTATTATGAAACTTTGCTGTGACAGAGGGAATCTGGATTGTTTGGAAAAATAGTGAAAAGGAGTCTTTGCAAAACAATCAAGTTTCATTCTAGATGTGCTACATGTGTAAAGTAAATCAGAAGTTGGAAATTAGCACACTCCTTATCTCTTGCAGCACAGGTTTTCTTACTGATGAAAAGGTTAAGCATAGATACCTTGCAGCAGAATTAGCCTCAGGTAAAGATTATGTGTAGCCTTAACATGCTGTTACCCAGTGGCTGTCTTCACTGCAGTTTAATTAGAAGGGAACCAGAATATAACCTTCTCAAGCAGTATAAACTGCTAAATGACTCACAGTTTGCAAGATTCATTTATGAAAGTATGGCACACACTGGATTTCTGCTGTAAGTTTAACAAGGCTCATGATCTATACTTGCAGTGCAACCATCTCCCATAGGAACCAAGCCTGTAAGAAGCATTTAAAGTGATTTTTCTGTTTTCTATAAAATCCTCTCAGCCAGGACTCAAAAATCATACCAGTCCAAAATATTTTGAATTTCATTCCATTCCATTCTTCATTACTACAGGGAACTGAATAAAGACAGGCTATCTAGTCAACAAATATGGTTTGCATTAGTACAAAGGGAGGGTTTCTTCTGTAATAAATGTCTTCTGTAACAGAATATCAAAGGTCTTACAATTATATTTTGAAACATTTTCTATTACATGAGCTTGAAGATACCAAATGTGTACATTTTACTAGAAATCATAGAATCTTTTAACAGCATTCTAGAATTATATCCAGTTTTGTTCTGTGCAAGAGAAGGATTCAGATTACAGTATATCAGCTGTAAGTGGCTTGCCAAAGAAAACACAATGAATATAACACTTTATTCAAGTCCAAGTCTATAAGTTTTTTCTGACATTTTAATCTGAAATTAATTGACCATACTGAGTACTACTATAATAAATAATAAAAAATCCAGTTCCTTTAGATTCTACACAAGTAAAATATGCTTGAGGATTCTAAAAAAACATCAAATTGGACTGATGATTTTGCATAATCATAATAAAACACACTAAGCCATGTTATTTCTTTGAATGAAACAAAATAAAGATTATTTTGTTTCACTGAATGCTGTCATACGTTAATGACACCTCATTAAGTACTCTTGAGTTTTCTTCTGTCCCTTGTCAAAATGATACAGTGAACCAACCTTTCCTTTAAAGCACACATAGCTTGTTGCACATGAATCATTGTGGTAAGATTTGATCCAAACTAGCCTATAACAAATTTACCTACCAGTGTTCTTGTTTTGCATCCTTTGGTCATACGTTAGCTTAAATGACACAATCCTCTACCTGAACATAGAGAAGATAGCATTAATCTCACTAGATCAGTTCAAATCCTCCTACTGCTTTAAGTGGCATGATCTTCCACCTGAACAGATAGGAAAATATAACAATTTTATTAGCTCAAATACTGTCACTCCTTTACGGGCACATTGCAGGCTTTATTAATATCAGTATACTTTACTGCATACAATAACTGATTAATTCATTATAATTGTGTATCTTCTGTGTGCTAACTGAAACAGGTATCAGAGTTTTAAAGCACTCACTATTAAAATATGTTCTTCTGCATATAAATGGATTACAAAAATGAACATGAAGATATTTTCCTACAGTGCATTATAGCTGTGCAGTTTCATGCATGGTGAATCCATGATAGAGTTCATAAGATAAGAGATCATGGCAACAGATATTGTTTTATGTGCTTTGTGCCCCCACATGCTGGTCATCAATCATCCTCAAATCAGACATGCCCATTCTTTCCTTGGCATAATCCAGTGTCAAGCTTTCCTGACACCAAGGATTTCATCCAGTCTCAGGCTGAGGCTGTCTACAGGAGTCATCATTCAGGCACCCATGAGGGTGCTGAATACTGAAATGATGGCATCTGCAACATTTGTTAAGCCAGTCCCATGGTAGGGGTGAGGATGTGTGACTCTTCACTGCTGAAGCCATGATGCCTTCCCTGTGTTTCTTCCATACACCCCTGCTAAGGGTTGCCATCAAACAAGCACTTCATGAGCCAACCCCCACCTCCAGGCCACTCATTTGCACTCATGCCTCTCCTCTGAGAGATCATGGCAGTGCATGACATGCTCCACCTTAATGTTCATGCCCCTTGGCCCTTGTCAGTGCTGACAGTCATCCAAGCTAGCAATTGAATTTGGATCACCTGGTCACCTGGACTATAGTCAGAGCTTCACTCCTCTATAATGCAAGATCTGGCTTGGGAGTGTTTTTTTTTTCAAATAATTTAATAAACTTTTTTGTATTCTGTTTATAAGCTACCTTCTAATTCAAACTATTTACTAGGTTTTCAGAGTGAAAACAATATTTTTAAGGGGATATCATCCACCTTTTAGAGAAAAAAAGGCTGCCAAAATGATTCTGTTCTAAACCATCATTTCAGTAGACTTTTACCTGTCTGTATGATTCAACAGCAATGCATTACCACATTACATGTGCCTCAGTTGTTCACAAATCTGGAGATAACAATGTGTAACAATGATCATAGCCACCCTTTCTTTCTGATATAAACTGCTGTAAATGTGAATTAGTAAAATGTTTTACGTGAGACACACAGTTGATTAAAAGGATGCTGAAATGATAGTGTCACATAAAGTCATTTTAGCAATCTTCATACTTGTGAATAAAAGTAGAATAAGGTTTTTGATTTGAGGGTCATGAAACTGAGTCTTTGAGCTTTGTGCCCCTTATCTTTTGAAGTGGTAGCATTGAATGCATAACACCATAACAGGTTGTGGCTCTGGTACCTCTGTATTGTTAAACAACTCAGTCATTGACTAGTTTGCTCATACAATAGGCAACAGTATATAATCTGAGGCTAATCATTTCCCAAAGGTCCGTGTCAGTGGTACAACAGGCAGCATACTCACCTTTGGTGCAGAAAGATGTGAGTTCTATTCTCACACCAGGTAGGTCAATTGTTAACACTGCAGGAAGGCACTTAAGTCCTGAGTATGACATTCCTTGGATATTAAACAGAGACTCCATCTGCCAGAGTTGGCGGTGGCTCAAGTGAATGTCAAAGATCCCACAGCAGTTACTGAAAAGAGTAGGGATGTTTTTAATTTGTAAACATTCATATTATTCATATTATTTGCATATTTACATATTTAATTATTC
The DNA here is from genome assembly GCF_019279795.1 of Protopterus annectens. NCBI lineage: Eukaryota > Metazoa > Chordata > Ceratodontiformes > Protopteridae > Protopterus > Protopterus annectens. The sequence continues at coordinate 911,591,241 of NC_056744.1, read as the reverse complement.
ACATATTTACATTATTTACATAAATAACATCACTCAATGCATCATCAACTCCTTTTTAAGTGTTCCCCCACCCTTTTACCCACCAACAAAACCATATTATTCCAATATTCTTGTTAATGTCCATTTACCATTGTATTTGATCTCATTATGTCTCTTCTTCCATATTGCCCATGTTACATAAAATATAACTCTGTCCATTTTCTTTGCCTTTTCTTCAGATCTTGTTCTATAATAACCATATTCTATCATGTCCATATTTAACATTTCAAATTTTAAATAATCTTTCAGCAAATCATGTTTAAATATTTCTTTCCACAACTCTTGAATTCTTGCACATTTTGAAAAAAAAATGTTCTATAGTTTCAAACTCTTTACACTTATTACATGTTCTATCTTGCTTACTTTTGTATTCCATATTTGCTTTTACTGGTAATTTACCTATGGACAAGCTGCTCAAAAAATCATTACATTCTGTAATTCTTTTATAATTTGTATATCTCATCATTATTGCTTTTTTTCTTGCTTGTTTCTAACTCTTTCTATGGATCAACAAAATAAAAAAGATTCATAATATTAACATACCATTCCTTTCTATTCTTTTCTATTACACTCTTTTTTTTGTTTCCATAACACAGTTTTACTATGAAATTCTCTCACTTCTTCATTAATGACACCTTTACTTTTTTTCTTCATTTCCATTTCTGCACAAAGTTGCTTTTATTTACTATACATTATTGTATCTACCATTTTTTATTATCTTTTATAGTTCCTTTTAATACTTTATACATATTTAAAGAGGCTGCATGTACAGTTGGGTTTATCAATCCCAGACCCTGCTCTTCTTTCATATATAAAATTCCTCTCTTTACCAGGTTCAGTCTTGACCTCCAAATGAATGAAAATATTATCATCTTAATTTCTTTTTCATACATCACTGGTATCAAATAAATGTTTGCAAAGTAGGCTATTTACCCAATTTATAGTATTTATCAAATGTGCTTTCTTTCTATATGAAAATCTATGCTTTCCAGAAAGCAATCATTTCTTTGATTTCTTTAATAACGTTGTCCCATTGCTCATGTTTATATTCACTTCTACCAAATATTATTCCCAGTATATCTATATATTTTTCATTATATTCTACCCCTCCTATTATCCCTTCATAACCAAAACCTTTACTTTTCTTTTTATTTCTACTTAAACCAATTTTCTTAAGCATAATACTTAATTTTTCATTTATGCCTTCCATCCATAATTCATTTTAGCAATTATTAAAATGGCATCTGTATAAGTATGCATTATTGGTATCTGTACCTCCTTCATCATTTTATATCCTCCATAACTTGTCATTTTATTTATTTCCACAACTGCTATATTTACGACTAATGAAAATATCACACTGCCAACTGGACATCCTTGTTTTATTCCATACTCTATTTTCACATTGTCCCCAATCCAACCGTTTATATTTAATTTCATATGATTTTTTTTATATATTGATTTAATAATTTGTAATACTTTGTCACTTATGTTATATTCCTGCAAAATTCTCCATAGTGTTTCATATTGGATATTATCATATGCCTTACTTACATCACCTATCATAAGCTTTACTTTCCTTTTTTATTAATAATGTCATCAATTACTTCTATTATTAACCACAACAAATCCTGATTTCCCTTTCCCTTTCTTCCATACACATTTTGATCATATAAGCTTTCCATTTTACATTATATATTTTTAGCTATTATTTTCATAAAAAAGTTATAGTCTGTATTATTCATAGGTCTCCAATTTTTTATCTCTTCTTTATTTACTTTCTTATGCATACATTTTAAAACCTCTGCACAAATTTCCTTATATTTAATCCCTGTGTCCATCTATTCATTCATAACTTACATAAATATCATTTTTGCCAGTCTTCCATATCTTTATTCATAATATATTCAACCCCATCTTATCCCATGTTTGAATTTATATTATCTTTCATAATTTCATTCAACTACTTTAAATTTATTTTTTTCTCTAAATATTCATTGTCTTCTTTACTAAATCTCTCACCATCATAAATTTGTTCTATGCATACTTCTCTTTTGCCATATAATTCTACTATATAATTCTTAATTATTTCATATATTCCTTCTTGTTTTGTAACTTGTTTCCTGTCTTTATTTTTTAATTCTCTTATTATTTTTTATCTTTCATAATTTCACATAAATATGGTGCTATCACCTCTTTATTGCCTTGTAAGTAATATTTTTGTTTGTATAATAAGTTATTAATATGTCTTGATTTCTTTTGTATGTTTCTCTTTCATTCTCATATAATATTTATCCTTTTCTGCTAAACCTTTAAAACGTTCTTTACTTAATACTGTGTATTCTTTTTTTCTCCTTTCCTCTTCTCTTCTACACATTATAAAAATACTTTTTTATATTTCTTTTTAAACTGTATCCAGCACATAGTCCAATTTTCATAGAAAGGTCTCATTCTAATATACTGTTTCCATAGTTCTATAAGCTCTTTTTTTTTCTCCTAGATCCAATTTGTTTTCATAAATTATTTGTAGTTCTTTTCTAATTTTAATATAGTCCTCATTTTCATGAATTTTTATCCAAATAACCACATGATCAGAAAATCCAGAATATTGTATTCCTTTTTAAGTAATTTTTAAACTTTCTGATAATAAAAATAATCAATTTCTGTCTTAATTTCATTCATTTTATATGTACAGTGTTTATTACCCCATATTTTTAATTGTCTGGTCCTCATAATTTCTGTAACTATTTTAACATCACAGTCCTTCATTTTATTCCTTAGGTTACAATTGAAGTTGTCTGTAATTATTATATCCATATTCACACAAACATAATTAAGTATACTTTTAAACATTGTTTCTCTCTCTTTTTTGTCATAATGCATATAAAGCTATAACCCTATATACATACCTTTTCCATCTTAGATCAACTACAGTCATTCTCCCTAGTTCTATTGTTGCCACATCTAATATCTTTATATTCTCTTCACATAATATACATATACCTGAACAGGTTTCTTTACCTATATTCCAAATAACAGTACCATTCTAAAGCCTTTCTGCTTGTACCCTTTCTTCTTCCATTAACATTCCATTAACAGTCTAATGTCTTCTAACACTATTGTCTGAGCATTTACAGCTGCACACGGACATAATATCAATTCTCCTCTTCACATTTTTCATACTGTTCACATTTAAAGTTGAAAAGTTCAGCTTTATTGAACAGTTATATTAAGGATATTTTATCCCTTACCTTTCTTATTTTCTCCTACCATAATATTTTTAAACTTTATTTTTCTCTCCCTAACTCTTTTTCCTATAGAATTTTTTTTGCCTTTTACTATATGCCACTCTGAATCTTCTTCACGTGTCTCATCTATTTCTTTTTCATTTTTTTTTTATTTTAAAGGCAACCTCTATATTTTCCATTTGTGGTGTAACTTCCTGTACAACATCCTCTTCTATTGCCTTTTCTTGTATAACTTAATTTTCATTTTTTATTTTCATTTTCTTGTGTCTTTATCTCACACTCTAACCATGAATGCCATGTATTTCCACATTTTTTACACTTTAATTCACATTTGTTTGGATTATGGTCTGTTTGACCACATACATAACATCTATTCTGTCACATTCATTAATTAAATGATCATTCTTTCCACAAAAATAGCATGTTTTAGGTTGTCCTCTGTACTTCACAAACCCTGTATTACCATGAACATTAATAATACTAGGTATATGTACCACATTGTCATTTTCCATTTTTAAAATAACTCCACATTCCCATCCTCCAGTCCATAGTCCTCTTCCACCAGATATTTTAGCAGTGTCCATGACATCTTTACATTTTGTCAATAAATGTTCTTTTGGTGCTTTTGCTTCTACTTCAGTTCTATACTGAATCAAAACACATTTTTGTCCAAAAAAGGGTCATACAACATATTCTGACCATGTAAAGTCTGTTTTCGTTTTTTCATAAACTCCCCCAAAATTTCCCATAGTCTGACCAGTTTCAAATATCAAGTCACAAAATGTTTCTTTGTTAATTAAAATAAAAGCTCTTACCTCTTCAGCTTTTAACTCCTAGCGGTACTATAACATTGTCCCATACCTCATATTTGTCCAAACCTTCTTCCTTTTTACTGCTCGCCCAAATCACAAATTTCTTCACAAATCTCTTCTTTGTTTCTTTTATTCCCCTCTCCTCTATGGCAGTTTCTCCTGCTATTTCAGCATAGTCTTTTTCTCTGGAACATTCTCTGGCATATTTTCTTCTTCTATTCTCTCCATAATCTCACTCCAGGATACTACAGTTCCACTTTCTGTCTCACTCTAGTTTATTTTCTCCTCCAGATAAACATCTTCCAACCTTCCCAACTGGAGAGTTGAAACAATACATATTTTCACATTTTTCTGTTGAATCAAGCAAATTTGGGGGCGGGGGTTGATTTTGCTCTGAATCCATTTTCACGTCTGTATTCACCTCTGTTTCTTCCTCAACCTCCTCTCCATTCAAAAACAATGATTTCTCTGCTCCCAAATCATTTCAGAACATTTATGGTAGCGATTCTACCATTTCAACTGCATTTTCACGAACTTGTACTTCAGTTTCAGCAAAAGTTGAGTCAGCCATGTTTTCTCTCTGTTCCTCCAGGCCACCTCTGTGCCTGTAATGGGAACAGGAAGTCCATTGTGTTACACACAAACTCTTCCCCCTACTACATAGAGTAGGGGAAGTTCCCTGATGCTCTTGCCAAAAATCCACAGTAGTATAAATTCTACCTTGTTTCTCCCTTGTAAATAGGTCACTAGTATAATGGGACTAACCTGGTCAACAAAGGATTAAAAATGCTTTGTTTAATTTCTTATAATGTCACCATGTAAAATACAATTAGAATAAGTTATCTGTTGCTAAGATAAGTGGAAATCAGTACTGTGCACCTCATTTCTTATAAATCAAAATGTCCATAATTTATAGCACAGCTCATTCAATTCTAACAGGTATGACATGATAAAAGTGCAAAACCTGTAATTGCAACACTTATAACTTGATACATAGAACTGCACAAAATAAGAAGCCACAAGGAATACTTCAACTCACATTAATAACATTAAAGAATTTTTGCAAGTTGGGCTTCAACCCCACACAATTCATTGTCAGGAAGAAGTGATCCCCTATATCATGTTGCTTATATCTGTTAACTCTAAGATCATAGTATTATGAAGTAAGGGAAAAAATCTAAAGTGCTACCAAACATCCTCTATTTAAAATGTTGTGCTCAAAATTCTAGGACTTTTGAATATATAGAAACCAAAAGGGCACAAGCAGAGCAAGGGACCATGATGTTATGCGGTACAGAAACCATTCGTTCTTCACAATAAATCCACGGTCGAATTACTAATACAAAAATAAAATTGTTTTTTCAATAGGTTAAAAACACTATAAGATAAGTGCGTTCATCTCTGCTAATTCAGAGACTTTTTCAGATGACAAATAATACATAATGACCTTCTTAAATATAAAACTAATCAAATATGTCATCAGTACAATGCCCCTAATTAATATAACATGTCCACCAGCACACTTAATTCATTACAAGTCTTAAATATCTGAAATGCAGCTATAAATATATTATAATAAAATGAAACCAATTTATAAATATAATAACATTATAATAAAATA